>NW_020230661.1:0-227500 GCF_003227715.2 Harpegnathos saltator | reverse complement strand
GCGGGGGTCGTCGACCATACGAAAGCGTGCACGTGCTCTGAGCGAGGAGAGGGTTCGAATAAAATGATCGGCGTCCTACGAGCCAGGACATCCCGGGCACCCTCCTCGCTCGTCCTATCATCCTGATACCTAAGTAGATCAACTCGACTAGAAAGTTCAACCCTTTCACCCGCTCGAACCCTTATGCGTGCGATGTACGAAGCGTACTTCGACGAAGAGAAGAAAGAGGAAGAAAGAGAAAGAGACAGAAAGAGGGGGAAAGAAAGAGAGAGAAAAGAACTCGTTGCGTGAAATTGAATAATGTCGCCTCGCTGAAAGCGGACACGTACAGTCAGCGGAAGAAAGATCGCGATGCTTTTGCTACAATGAATCTTGGGTCACAAATTTCATGGGAATATTTCGGTAAAGGTAATATAGAGAACCCACTTTGACTTTTACATATATTATGAAGGTCACTCTTCTTTTTTGAAAATCTCTCTTCCGAGAACCGAAGCTGAAAGATTAATCTTCTCCTGTTAGATACGAGGTGGAGGAGGTGGAGGTGGCGACAGGAATGGTCGAAAAATTGATCGAAGAGCAACATTTCGGAAAGAATGGCGGTTATTTGCTCCACTTTGCTTTGAGCTTAAAGATTGAGGAAAGGTCTCGGCGCGTAAAACATACATCTCTTGATTATATTATCCTCCAATAAAAAATATTATTCTTCTCCAATTTTATCCTTGCGCAGCTCTCATCGATGCAGATTAATTATTAACGATCGCTCGTCGAAAAAGAAAACAAATACTTGTTGCTTTATAGTGAATATTCAACGAAACAGCAGGAGATTTGAGCCAGAGTTGGATAATTCAAATAATCGCGATAAGTGAAGCTAACAGCGGATAGATGAAGAGGAAAATGTGCGTCAGCATTTTTTGCCCACTAACTACACCTCCCTTCTTCGTTCATAGCGGTTTCATGTCACCGCCGGATTACAAATTGGACACGCTTGCGTCTCCAAAATACTCAGCGTCGTTGTTGCACCTTTAGCTTCGCGCTCGTCTTACGTCCACGTAACTTTTCCATATAAAATAATCCACAGATACTATTATGTCTTCAGAGATTATTGATTATTGATTATTGATTAACTCTAACATGTCATATTCGCTCGCTGGACTTTCACCGCGCGCCTATAAACAAAATTTCTCACGCTTGATAAGGAATGGAATCTGAATATCGATTACCGAGAATCATCTTTCCCCTTTCTTATCGCGCGGGGGTTTCTCACCACTAGGCTATAAAAGTAGGCTGCGACACAATACGAAAGCTCATTCGGGTCTTCAGCTCATTTAGATTAGTTCAGCTCTTAAGCTCATTCGGATCTTAAGCTCATTTGTAACAGCTCATTCCCTCAGCTCATTTATAATTGGTCATTAGAGCTCATTTGAAATCGGTCACTTGTATTAGCTCATTCGTAACGGCTCATTTGAATTAGAAGCACAATTCAATCCCGAATTAAGTCATTTGTTTGACTCACTCATTCATTTGACTCGCTCACTCATTCTGATTATTGTGGTAATTTTGCTCATTTGATTTCTCATTATCATATCAAAACACCACTGGCATATCATAATTATACATATATTGTCAATTTCAAATCTCATCAACTACAACTGGTATGTATAAGAATTAATCAATTTATTAAATAATTTAAAAAGAGATTTCTTGAGGAATCATCCCATTTCTTTTTTTGCTTTCAACACTAATCCACACTCACAAATATTACACACAAACTCGTCCGTCCCGAGGTAAATAATTAATTAAATCTGTTGACCTCAGACAGGACAAATTCTAAAACATTCACGATACACCTTCGCGATGTGACACTCGATATTGCGATCGCGACGGTTGACGGTGATTTTCCGCCGGATGTAAGGTTAATCCTGCGGCCACGCCTAGGACCTGCGGATGCTTCTTCGAATTCTATGCTACCCTGGCCACTAATTAAGGAACTCTATTCATAGTGTTACCCCGGGGATAACGTAATCCGAGTCCCTGCGGGGATGCCTATGCATTCTAATGTAGGAATAATAGCCTCCGTCTGCCGTCGTCGTACCGTGTCGCTCCAACTCGTTCGTCGTCTTAACGCGCCGTCAATCTCCATCAACCGGCGGAATGGAAGCTCGAAAACGTAAATTAGAAAAAGCTGCCGTTAAACGTTCGCGGCACGACGCTGCGTTTAACATTGAAGCCATTAAGCAGTGAATGATGTGCAATTTGTAATGTTTTACAAAAATTATTCACCTTTATATAGAGTGTTCGGGACAACAAATGTTTCCCATATAATTCTGTTTGTTCTGTAATTTGTTCCCCAACGTGCTGACATTTCTTTTATATCTTTTAAATGTTTTACAACCTTATAAAAACAATTCGGTCTGCAAACATTATCGTGAAATTAAATCACAATGCATTTTAGAAGATTTCCGCAACTAAAGACAAGTAATCTGGATAAAATTGAAAAAAAGATACTATACACGCGACGTTCAGGATCCTTTGGAAATGAAAAATTATGATGATTAATCAGATCAAACTGGGAAGGAAAGTCATTTTGCAAAAATGACAATAGTTATCAAATTATTAATGAAAATGACCACATCTAGAAGCTCTTTTAATCGATAACTTGAAAATTTGTGTATTTATTTGCAAAATGGTAAAAGATTTTTTTATTCAATGACCTAATCTGTTAAGTCGGTGCAAAAATAATTGCAGATTTTATCATTTTAAGTTTGGCGCCAATTTTTCTAGTTATCGTTATTTTTTCCAGAATTTTATCTTCACCGAAAAAATCGTATTCTTAATTTTAGAAAAATTTCCTCTAAAGCTTTCTTCTAATCGAATATTATAAAAAGTTCAGAATATTCCCCTCTAAAAGTCTTTTATTTAGAATAACATCTAAAATAAAGAAAATATTCTAAAATATATATATATATTTCGTCGCCAGTTGGTTGACGAACGACACTCGCGCTCGCACGTGCGTAAACTATAGTCTACGCAACTTTCATTGCGTTGCCGTATCGTGTCCTGAACGTGTCCTGAACGTGTTTCGAAGGAAGTCTAATCTAGTGATGTAGTGCTGAAACATGGAAGAAGTGAAAAAGTGGCTGCTTGAACATAATTTATCGGAATTAGTCTGCCATTTTGAAAGTAAGTACGAATTATTGAAAAAGTGTATGAGTATTACGTAACCTAGACTGAAATGATTCGTCAAAATAAAAAGCGAAACAACGTTGAAACGATGTCGATGTTGTTTCGACACGATGACGTTTCTGACTGAGAAGTACTGATGCACACTCAAACCTCGTCGACAGTCTATCCAACAGCCGAACGTGTGTCGCCACGTGAATACAACATGCATTCCACGTGGATTCGACGTACGTTTTTGTGAGGCTACTACTATTTATCCATATTAGAGGGATATTCTAACTCTTATTAGAATATCTCATTAGAATATTTTCTTATACTTATATTAGAGGGAAATCCTCTCTTTTTTATAATATGATATATACTTGGCGCGTATTTTAGTGGCAAATACTCTATACTTTAGTTACTTTTCTATAATGTAGAATAAAATTTTTTCGGTGTTGGAACGAACAAACTTGTTTTCCGTTGGGAACAATGTATGTAGGCCAATGGTCTTTATTTTGATTAATAAATATAATTTTTAATTGACACATGCATCTTTATATTCGATATGTAAAAGTAAGATTTATTTTTGCACCAACTTAATATAATTATACGATGGCTATTGTGTCTAGCGATAGATATGAGTATATTGAACTTCGAACCCTGAATCTTGAACTCGTCACTAGGCACAATAGCGGTCATATAATTGTAGATTAGGTCATTCCGAGCAAAAAAGTATTTTACTATTTTGCAGATAAGTACGCAAATTTTCAAGTTATCAATTAAGAGAGCTTCTAGATATGGTCATTTTCAATCATTAATAATTATTGCGATTTTTGCAAAATGGTACTTAACTTTCTTCTTAGTTTGATTTAATTATTCTTTACAATTTTTCGTTTCCAAAAGATCCCGGACACCCCGATGCACATTATATCGTTAATATGCGCGTAGAGTGAAACTAAAGGAAATAAATAAACATGAAGAATTAATTTAAGCGGTCAAAAGGAGAGCGCAGCATATTGGACGAGGAGTCATTCTCCCTTTCACGGCAGGATAACAATGTCGACGCGTGTTCCCTCAGTGTTTAAACGTACGTGGACAAATAAGTAAACATCTATTCGCAAATTACAATGGAAATAATTAAAAATGTTCATCCGCGTATGACTCATTTTTTCAAGAAAAAAAAAAACCTGCCACTTCAACCGCTCCGACAGAGACACGCCGCGTTGACTTTGGGCAAACTCAAGCGATGATTAAATTACAGTAATTAAACGCAATTCGAGACATGTGCGATTCCTGCCGCCTCATTTCTTCCGCTCTCTATCGCTTGTTGTATAATTGATTATCTTTTTAATGAGATTAATTATATTTCATACACGGGAGACTCGACGAGACGCAGCGGTGTCACAGCGTCGGCATCGGTGACCGTCACAGCGCTCGACTTGTTAATCGTCGACGGAGCGACGGGTCGTCGGTGCGCTCACGCAGGTTCCCCCGCGTCTTCACGCGTGCCCACCCACGCACCCACGCACGAAAATCGGCCGGGACCCACGCACACGCGCGTCCAGACACGGATGGACCCTCGAAATCGTTCTACGCTGCTCCTGACTCCCTAATGCTCAGGTCACGCCTCGGTCGAAAATTTCACGCGCCTCGTAAGGTCGGCACTCGTGCAGGGGTGGTTTCGATTACTCCTCGACCCTCCTGCGCCTCTGGTGAATGCAGCATGCTTTAAGCTCAGGTCTCGCCACCACCAAGTCGCCGCGACGACGCAAACGCGCTTTGCGAAAAAAAGAAAAAAATTGTTCACCAGTGATTGTCGAGGAAAAATCCGACACAGCGTCGGTCGTCTTCGTTGAGGTGTTTATCTCGAGAGACAAATGCGAGGAGAGGCGTGCTGCCGTTAATTTCCGCTCGTATGGAAGCCCTTTGCAGAAGCAGAAAACAAAAGTTGAAGATCGCCGCGACGCGATCCCGCGAGAATCATCCAAATTGACAGTTCCGATCTGAATTTTAATTTGGCCTTCGTCGGCCTTCGTCGGCCGTTGAATTAATTTCCAGACTGGTGGATCGGGATCGAGCGAGCGGACGTAGGAACCATGCCGCCATCGCGCATTGTTCGCGGCATTCGCCGATGCCATTCCGTTTGCCCGAATATCGAAAGTTCGAGCCGGCCGTATCTTCGATGTATCTGGTCTCTCGCGCGTCTTGAGATTTCTTCCTGCGGGGCCCTGCTGCCCTAATACTGGATCGACAGAATTTGACCGTGGGCGAGGATCGTTCTCACGCTCGAGGCAGGATCGCGCGCGGCGTCCTCCACGGATGCGAGGCGTCCTCCGATATAGCCGAGGGGTCGTGAGAGGGTTCGAACCTCGGGGCCACCTCCGCGATCTTCCCTCCGCGTGCGAGCGCGCTCAGCATATAGACGAGGACCTTTGAACCCGTGGAATTTCGTGTCGATAATTCCCAGCGTACGGCGAAGGGACTCGCCGGACTTGCGACGCGACACCGAAATGCAGATCCGCGGACCGCGGAGAGACACGCGTCGGATCTCGCGGAAAAATCTCCAGTCCGAGCGGTTTCAGCTGATCGCGAATTGGTCGAGGCGTGGAGAGAAGAGCGGTGACGCGCGCGACAAAAATCTCCCCTGTAATTCGATCGCGATGCAGAAGAGCGTGCTGTCGTTCGTCGAGGAAAGGCGACCGAGCGACGTGTAAGGTTGCCAAATCCAACAGTTAAAATTACCGGACATTTCTTCTTTGGTGACAAACCCAAACCGGACTAAACCGGACAGAAATAATAATCATAACGTTACGTTAAATACAAAATATGACAAGAATTTATTTACAATATTAATTGCCAAACAATTTTATAAACAAGATTTGGTTGAATAAAATAATAAACTATTACTTTTTTAATATATATGGAATGATGGATCGGCAGATCATCTACTAGGTGGCTTTTCGTGGCGCTCGATCGTTTGTAGGCGCTTGAAACGAAGAAACGTTGCTAAAAAATTTGAACTCTCATTCCATTGATTGGATATAACTTATCGATTGGATATAAAAACCGGATATATGATGTCCGGTTTGACTTATTAACCGGACACTAGACAAGATTTTTGAAAACTTGACAGTCCGGATCAAAACCGGACAGTTGGCAACCCTAGCGACGTGTCATCTCTACGGCTTGTTTTTTATCAAAATACCGCGAGTGTCCCAAGGACGACGCGAGCCGCTGAAAAGCCCAAGATGTCGATGTTCTCGGAAGGCACCGTGGATCTTCCTCTCCGCGTCTTTATTTTTTCTTCGCGGAAAGGCAAAGCCTCTCGGCCGTTAGGCTCGTGGGAATCGAAGGACGGGTCCCACGGGCGTGAGAAAGCAGCTTTAAAGAGAGATCGAATCTTCTCAGGGTTACTAGGGGATCATTCGGCGCCAAGAAGCTTCTTCGGGGCGCAGGCACCCGCGAGAAAGACAGAGAGAGAGAGGGAGAAAGAAAGAGAGAAAGAGAGAGAGAGAGAGAGAGAGAGAGAGAGAGAGAGACAGAGAGAGAGAGAGAGAGAGAGAGAGAGAGAGAGAGAGAGAGAGAGAGAGAGAGAGGGAGAGAGAGAGAGAGAGAGAGAGAGAGAGAGGGAACGACGGTTATTGAGTAATCCGATTAATTGTGCCTTTCCCGGTAATTAGTCGGCGCGTCGAGAACGCGAAATGTTGACACTTTGGTCCTTGAAACTCGACTGTGCTGTTTTCATTTTAATCCACTAAATCCTGCCTGTTTCTCGTCGACAAACATCTTCAACGGCATCGTGTGTTCCTTAATATATCTTTGATATATTAATTTGAGAAAGTTTGGACGTTAGCTTTTGCTCTGAAGCGTATACGAAATTTTCATAGCTGCAAAGGGGGAAGAGGAAGAGGAGGAGGAGGTGGAGATGGAGGTGGAGGTGGAGGTGGAGGAGGGGCACGTGGGAATTTTCGCGGCGGATTGTCGTAGCCGTACACGAGCACGCACATCGGAGGGTGAAAGACGAAGCTTGCGCGGCTCTCGAAAGATCTCTTCGTGGCTGCTGAGCGCTTGATAAACCCTGAGAAACAGAAGGTTGCTTCGGAACCTCGGTTCTCACGCTTGTTCCTCCTCTCGCGGCTCTCCTCAGGTAGAAGGTCGCTAATATCCGCTAGGAAGGTGTCAAGCTTATTTCTCGAGCCGAATTCCTTAGCGCCATGTGGCGGCCATCTCGTCGGGCGCGCCTAAACCTCTCGATTCTCTTTTTCTCTCGGTCATACGCGGTGCGTGCGCGCGTGCGTGTATATGTGTGTGTGTCGTCGGAATTAACCCCGACGTTGCGTGCCTCCTATCCGCTTTCGAATCGGGAAGGAACACAAGCGGAAAGATGTGCAGTTGTCTTTGACAGAAAAGATGCGTATATTTGTTCTGCGTAATACATTTTGTGAGACGACATTTTAATAATCGCATCTGTTTCTCATCGACCGGGAAAGAGCTCTCTTCTCAGCAAAATTCCCGAAGAAAATCAACATCCTTGTCGTGCATGCCGATCTTTCAGCGTCGTATATTTTCGCTCACTAAGCTCAAGTTAAAATTCCGCCAAGCTGCATCTGAAATTAGCCGGCGAGTGTGTGATTTTGTCGCGCCGCTTCCCCCGTCGGTGGCCGGTCCGCCAGAAGTGTGTTATTTTTTATCAGCAACGAGAGACCAAAGAAGGCTGATTACAAATTCATCAAAACGGATTATTAAAACTCGAGCTGCGCTTCATAATGCCACGCTTGCTTTCGTCGGAGCGAAAAGCTTCTCCTCCGAAATATGCCGTCTCTGACGCACAAGGAGAGAAATAGAGAGGCGGAGAGAAGGAGGGAGAGAAAGAGAGAGAGAGAGAGAGAGCTCTTCCGTTTCACACATTTTGCACACAAGGATCTTCCCCCGTGAGCAAGCGCTCGAACCTCATCGCGACTGCAACGCTGCGTTCTTCCGCACGCAGGTGAACATGATCTTTTCCGGATACTTCCGCGGCGTCGTGTTCTCCTAATAAGAATGACACGCTCGACTGATTTTCATCAAAAGGCGCGCCCATAAATCAACGACACCTTTTCGAGACCTCTCTAAGAAATTCGAGCTCGCTCCCCGGGCTTCTCTTCGCGGCAGCTTCTCGACGTTCGATATCTCGGGCGAATCTCTCGCTCCGGAGCGGCAGGGAAATATATGTTCCCGCGACAATGCGATTATAAATTCGCGCACCGCGCCAACCATCCCCCGGATAACGTTCCGAAATAACAATAGCAACAACAACAATAAAGTCAGCCCCACTGACGATCGTCGTGGGTCGCACAGCGCCCACGGCGTGGATTCTCGTTCGATACAGTTGTTGTACACCTGAAGATCGCAGGTGCTCGTCGGAGGAGACTCCAAGCGGATCCTCCGGGCGACTTTCTCGCCCGGTATAAGTTCCTAGTGAAAATGGCAGCGGGCTTCTTACCCTTTCACCACCGCGAGTACTTGTTTCACCTTGACTGCTCTTAACCCTGACTCCGTCACTAATGATCGATTAAGGTTGACTCGGGCGGCTGGAAAATTGGAATGAGCGCGAGGCACCGCGTTGCGAGAGGCAACGCGGTGCAACTGATGATCGCTATTTATCCATTATTAATTTGCATTCGCTTTTAATTAAGCGTAAATTAAGTCCCACCGTTTCTCCGTGACTTGTTATGCAATCATCGTTGCTGCTTCTGCTTCGGACAGGAGGATACCGGTGAGAAATTTGTGAACTCCGAATGTGCAGGCAACTAGAGAAACGGAATACGACCTCTGATGTCCTAAAAATTCGGTTTGCAAAGCAGCTCATTGTTGCTTGTTTGTCGCTTGAAAAAAAGTCTCATCGACTCTCATGTTTGCGGGAAACGTCGTTCTCCTTTTCATACATTCAGCATTAATTCAGGATTCGATTCGTCTACTCGTCCATGCGCGACGGCCGATGGGATCGAGCGGTCCGACCAGCAATCAGGATTCCCAGGACCCTGGTTGGTCATGGACGAAACCTCGCCCTTCCATCTCCTCACACGAAAGTTGTATCTCCTTTCGCGAGATGTTCTTGCCGTCTCCTAACCTCCTGGCACCGGGTGTTCGATTAATTCGTGTTTACAACGTTCTTCACGCCTCACGCAGGGCCCTTAACGTGTCATTAACGAGAAGGACATCGGCGCGTTTTAATATAAGGTAACCGCGATACGAAATAACACGCTCCGCGCTATGCGCGCGTGGGCGGATTTTAGGCCGCCGCTTCCTCGGCCGCATGCGAACCTGTTACGAGGAGGCCGTACAATTTTCGTGAAGGTATGTGTTGCGTTATGGCTATGGCGTTTCGGCTCGCCGAGGTATCCCCGTATCCCCCTTTCTAAAAAGAGAATTCTATTTGTAAAGTGATTTTTCCCATAGTCTCATATTCTAAGCGAAGCCTTTTACAGGAAAAAGATTTCTCTTTCAATAAAGCGATCAAAGTGTGAACCATTTATTTAAAATTTATTAGATATTATTCCAACTGTTTTCCTCTTATTTCAAGAGAATTTTCTCTTATATCAATTTTCTCTTATATCAATTAACTTTCCTCTTCTATGAAGAGGAATATGTTGATTTGAATGTCAGCTTCTTTTGTTCAGTCATGCTCTATCTCCAGACATGAACGAAAAAATAACTATATGCTCATGGGTCAGAATATATTTGGGACGCTTTTTAAAAAAGATATGTGTGTGCTGTAACATACAATGAAGATAATTTACTTATATTTGGTAAAATACAGTTTATAATCTATTGCAAAAAATTGAATAATATATTCTTTCTTTTAACTATGTTTCATACCATTGATTATAATGGATATCTTTGTAGCTATGAAGTTTATAACAAAACTGACTGGAAATTTATTTGTTATGATGATTTTATTTCATTCGTGGCTACTTATCGTAAAACTGCAGCCAGAAATACATCTATACATATATTATTTTTTGCTATAAATTATAATAATTTTTTTCAAACTTTTAACTTTTAAGTATAACCAGTAAAAATAAAATAAGAACAAATAATAATCTTCTTAAAAAAAGATTAAATAATCTGTGTATAAGAGGAAATTTATTTGTTATGATAATCTTATTTCATTCGTGGCTACTTATCGTAGAACTGAAGCCAGAAATACATCTATACATATATTATTTTTTGCTATATATTATAATAATTTTTTCAAACTTTTAACTTTTAAGTGTAACCAGTAAAAATAAAGTAAGAACAAATAATAATCTTCTTAAGAGAAGATTAAATAATCTGTGTATAAGAGGAAATTTATATTAAAATCGATTTGCAATAAGATTTGCATTATACATATAACATATAATTACTCTCACCTTAAGAATAACGTGTTTATAATATTTTCCTCTTAATTTTAGGGGAATCCTCTTGAGGCGATATATAAGATCCTTTAAAATTTAAATGATTCCGCTTGTTCTGAAATTACTTTTTTTGGGGTGGCCGCGAAGAATGAGTAAGGTGACTTTTTATCTGTGATGCCGAGCACACCAGCGCGACGGACTGGAAGTGTCGTCGTCAAGCGTGTCGTGATTCGATCGATTTTATTTCGTCTATTGCGACAAATAAGTTCCAAGAGTATACCTGGCTGCTCGTAACGTAGCCGCCGACAGACTCCGTGGAGCATTTAGGGCCCGGCCAAGAGAGGCCCCTC
This sequence comes from Harpegnathos saltator, assembly GCF_003227715.2. NCBI lineage: Eukaryota > Metazoa > Arthropoda > Insecta > Hymenoptera > Formicidae > Harpegnathos > Harpegnathos saltator. Next base: position 216,609 of record NW_020230661.1, on the reverse strand, counting down.
GGCCGAATTTCGAGGACCACCTCGGCGTTCCTGCTAGCCTAATACGAAATCTTGTACTAATTTATATTTACAATGCTTTTCACGCCTCGCCACGTGAATTACAGCGGAATAATGAGCGCCGGCCGCTGCGTGTCTTTTTCCGCGCGACGAGGAATTAGCCGGTCGCAAATTACGGCGCGCGTTATCATTATATCAGCCGCCCCGCCTCTGTCCCGCCGAAACCTTCTGTCACCCGTGCTGTCCTGCTCTCTGGGATACGCGAGATATCCGTTGAAAAAGACCTGAGTACTCCTCGGCCGACCGACTTTCCGCAGAGGCTGAGGAACGCGGAGGAAGGGGCGAAGGATTCCAGGCGCCCAGAACTGGTGAATCGTAAAGATGTCGTCTTTCACATACATCGTTGATCATCCGCTAGAAATTGTTGCAGCTTGGGTGGGATATGTTACCACACCCGCCACATTCGCCTGAGCTTGCCCCATCAGATTACCATTTATTTTTCATTCCTTGTAAGATTCCTTGAGGGGAAAAACATTCGATTGTGATGAGGCTATCAAATGGTAAGGTAAACGTACCGAATTACGCCACTTTAGCATGTTCTATGCGCGTGATAAAACACAGCTGGGTAAAAGTGTTTAAAAATTGCCGGAAAGCAGCCGTGAGATAGCGTGTCAAACGATTCCGCTAAAATATACGAAAATATAATGTGATTTTTCGTAAAAAGCAATTTTAAAAGTCTGTATCAAAGATCTGTCACTTGTGACTATTTTCGATTGAATTTGCTTCTAAATAATTTCTAATCTGATGAAGTAATATTGTACCTTATAGTGTGATAAAATGAGATATTTTTGGATAGTAATATAAAGTGTTTTAGTTTTATATGATTAAAATGTAATGAAAGATAATAAAATAATATTGTAAAATTATATATTTTTATATAATATAACATAGAGTGGCGTCATTTAGTGCATAATCAGTGATTGGAACATCCTACAATTTTAGTAAGCGTAATTCGGGAGATTTGCAGTTCATACTTAATTCTATTATACGAATAAATAATCTTGTTTATTTCTAATTTATATATATGTTTTCGCTAATTTACAAAATAATAACTTTTAATAAGATTTCATAGTCTTATCTGATACCACTTTACTTTCTTAAAAATAAATTCTTAAAAATTAGTCTTTGCTTAAGTGGCATAATTCGGCACGTTTACCTTACTCATCAGTTTTTCATCGATAAAAACCACACTGATGGAAAAATATAGTTGATTCAACTATAATCTCACTATAATTTATAGTTCATTTTGGCGTCAACCATATTTTTATAGTTCGTGGAAACCTGCAAAATATAATAGAATAAACACAAATATATAGTCAATGATTGTCTTAAATAATTGTTTAGTTACTTTTACCACATATATGGTAATTTCTCATTCACAAATATAGTGAGATTTAATATTCATATACAGTTACATCTGTCATCATTTAGCAAATATTCTGGTAATACTGACTATATAAAAGAGTTACTTTACCTACCATTTTATATTTGTATCCATATAATAATTTTAATTTAACTTACTATAATTCTCAGTAAAAATATTATATGGTTGGTTATATTATGCCTATATCGTAATTATTATCGATATTATGGTAATACTTACTATAAATATGATATTTCGGACTATAATTTAGTTACTATATCATTATAGTTCCAAATATCATATATTTTTCTCTCAGTGCAGAAATTCTACGAGACCGGAATCATGAAGCTACTAAGCAACAAAAAATCATTGAATTAAACGGACAATACAGGGTGGGGCAATAGCTATTAGGACCTTAAATATCTTCGAATCTACAAGACCCAGAGGAAGATTTGTGTAACCAAAATTGCACGATACGAAGGGGGCTATCATATAGCGATAATAATTTTTGTCCAGGTGAAGGCGCTTCGGAGATATCAAGGTCAACTTGCATCTTTTAAATGAGAACCCTAATTTTTTATTACACTGTCTTTTTCTACCAATTAATTTGAACAACTTTTGTCTAAAACATTTTTTTATTTGCTATTTTTTGAGATATTTGAGGCAAACTTGATAATTTCTTCAATATTTAACTTACGATATCTCGCTAACTATTTGTCGGAAGAAAAAGTGGTACTAGACTTTCTTGTTTTATTTAGTCTCGAGAATATATTGTTACAATAGTATCCTGATTTTTTTGTTAATTTGATGATTTTAAAATTTCCAAAAATCAGCAAGTTAACAAAAGTCAGGGCGCTATTGTAACAATATATTTTTGAGACTAAATAAAGCAAGAAAGTCTAGTACCACTTTTTCTTTCGACAAATAGTTAGCGAGATATCGTAAGTTAAATATTGAAGAAGTTATCAAGTTTTCCTCAAATATCTCAAAAAATATTAAGCAAATAAAAACGTTTTAGACAAAAGTTATTCAAATTAATCGGTAGAAAAAGACAGTGTAATAAAAAATTAAGGTTCCCATTTAAAAAACGCAAGTTGACCTTGATATCTCCGAAGCGCCTCCACCTGGACAGAAATTGTTATCGCTATATGATAGCCCCCTTCGTACCGTGCAATTTTGTTTTGTTGCAATTTGTTTATACAAATCCTCCTCTGGGCCTTATAGATTTGAAGATATTTAAGGTCCTAATAGTTATTGCCCCACCCTGTATATTACAGAATAAAGTTCCCGCTTTCTATGAAAAAATCGCTTTTTATTTACATAGAAGAAAAAACGACATGACTTTCTTGCTAGTCTAATATATTTGAAACGTATAATATTTCATCCGTCAACCAACTAATCGACTAGGAAAAAATTCAAATCTAATATATTAATATCAAAACCCTAAATCTGATATTGAGAATAGCCGTCTAAAATTTGTCTCACCCGAGAAAGTCTGCCCTGAATCATCTTTAGACCTAAGTTTCTCGGCCGAAGCACACGACATATATGTGACGCTTATATTTGTAACCGCGATTCAAAACCGAAGGACTCACATCCGATTCGAAATTTAAAACTGAGCGCCTCACCTGAGACAAGTAGCAGCCTTAGGCTCGATAACGGATGATTATCGTCGCCCTTATCATCGCGCACGCTTCATCTTTCTTTATCTTTCACTTTTCGAATCGCTGCGGGTGAAATTCTCGCCCTTCTTTCTGTCTTCTCATGAGTTGCTCGCGAGCATATGGTATTTCGAGATCCGTCGAAGCCGCGCGGGAAGTCGCGCCGCAATGTTTCGTCTCGCGCGGTTCGCCCGTTCGCGACACATGTCCACCTGCTCTGTCACGGATCGCGGCGCAGGGGGTGGAACGACGTAATAAAAACGACACGGAGAGTACCCGGGATACTTGCTGGGCTTTCATGATACCCTGGTATCAGAAGCGCCATGCGCCTTCGTCGTTTTCCCACGAGCCCTCTCCGAGTTCTCACGCGGGCGACTCCTCCCCCTCCGCCGCGTATGCCTCGGTATGGAAAAAAAGAAACGAGAGAAAGAGCGAAGGGGAGAGTGAGGAGCGGAGGGAGGAGAGTCCCGGCAAGAATCGTAAATAATTTCCCAGTCGACCGAGTCGCACGATCCGTTCATGCATTCTTTTTTTCAAATGCCATCGAGAACGAACTTCCTCCTATCGGCTGCATCCTTTTTCAACGCTCGTACATTTCGCGCGTAAGGATCGCGCGATCTACAAGTATCACTGCGTGCAGGTACCTGTTAAAAGCTAAATTAATTAATTAATTAATTATCAGGTCACGTTCGCGTTGGACAATTGGGATGAAAGCGTTGACGTGAACATTATAATTGGAAATGTGGCGGGAGGGGGTAGAAATAATTCGTAATCAAACGAACGAGCGCATTTGGACGCGCGAGGGAACCGACTTCCTGAGGGTGCATAAGGTCCTGGCAGTTCCGAGCCTCGCGTTCTCGCGTTCCTGGAGAGACTCTCCCACGGTGCGATCCCGTGGGAACAATTTAATTGGCTTAAGAAGCCAGACCCTGTCCCAGGATGCTGGCTGGCTCGCCACCCTCCCACCGCGCGTCGCCTTCCTTTTTCATCTGCTCTACCGTCGTCGAGTACTGGTCATTTTAAGCCGTTTAACCCCTCGTGTCGAAGATCGCCGACCTCTCGAATTGAATGCCCCGTCGTAAAGCTTGACCCTTATCACGATCTACTCCTCTCCGACCTCTAATTGGACGACTCGTGCTGGCGGAGTCGATTGTATCGCGGCGTCCGCCGCGATACAATTCCCTCTGTGGAAAATTATGGCAGAATAACGCTCTCTCGAGCCTCGCGCGGGGGATGAAGAGCGGGCGGGGAGGGGGAGGTACTGAAAGGAAAAATTTATTTCCCGTTACAGCGTGTCCCCGGTTGGTCTAACGAGCCGCATTTTCTATGATCGATCGCACATTGGGTGTTTCCGCGATGGCGAAGTGTTGACCGAATGAAAAATGTCGGTTGACTGAAATAGTGAAAATTGACATCGAGTATACATTATGATTATATAAAATGGCTGTTTCTTACAATCGATCATTTTGATTGATTTGACTATACAGGGTCCGAGACCTTTTAGAAGCGAAAAATTGTACAGATTAATCAGATCAAACTAAGAAAAAAAGTCAAGTGCCAAAAATCGTAAATTTTGCAAAAATCGTAATAATTAATGATTGAAAATGGCCATATCTAGAGGCTTTTTTAATTGATAACTTGAAAATTTATTAATATTTATTTGTAAAATGGTAGAAGAATTTTTTTTCAGAATAATCTAACCTACAATTATATTGTGTCTAGTGATAGATATGAGTATATTAAACTTTGAACGCTGAATCTTGAACCTGTCGTTAGGCACAGCAGTCGTCATATAATTGTAGATCAAGTCATTCTGAACAAAAAGATCCTTTACCATCTTACAGATTAGTATCCAAATTTTTGAGTTATCAATTAAAAGAGCTTCTAGATGTGATGATTTTCAATCACCAGTAACTTGATAACTATTGCAATTTTTGCAAAATGGTACTTGACTTTTTTTCTCAGTTTAATCTGATTAATCAATCTTCAAAATTTTTCGTTTCCTAAAGATCCCTGACACCCTGTATATCGCTTAACAATAAAACTAGCAATCAGTAAAAAATGACAGAAAAGAAGTCGTAATTTCTGAAAAGATTAGTCAGATTTATATGACGATGTATTTTATATGTTTAACATACGTTGTTGCTAAAACTAGAAGAGACGAATAAACACTTCTGCCCTTGTCATGTATTCTTTCAAAGACTTCTATCGTTTCGAGCGCCCCAATTGAAATAATTAATGATCAATTTTGATCAATTAATTAAAGTATTCATGATTACGTATACAGCGCTTGATTTTAATTAATTAACTTTTTACTATTGATTTGCCGCGATTATAATTGACCAGAATCTTGTAATCGATTAGTGCTCAACAGTGCGCAAGGAGTCGAACGATCTTGCGAAAGGATTAGATTCTTCAAAAATGGGAACGAATTAGCGAACACACAGTCTCGTTCCGGTGAGATTCCAGACGCGTATGTCGCTCGAGAACGGGAAGTGTGAAAAAAATACACGTTGATATGTACATATAAAAGAGCGACATGCGATCTGAATCATCGCGGAATTCTTTCATTCGTCTGCAAACCTGCTACCGAACCGAACCAGATTGCTCGGCTGGTCCCAGCGACGCGCTGTCCCACGCTGCTGCGACCAGCCTGTGGGAATGAGTCTCCGGACTGGAATTCGTGAGAAAACGCGGGAAGAGCGGGCGAGGTGAATAAAGAGAGACAGAGAGAGAGAGAGAGAGAGAGAGAGAGAGAGAATGTCGAGAGCGTGTCCTCTCTCGGTCGTTTCACGCCACGTGTGTCGGAACCAGAGCCAGAATCGTCCTTGTTGACGTTCGCCTCGTTGATGCTCACAGCGACATTATTACTGAGCAACGTCGACGTTTCACATGCTTAATGCCCCCGCAGTGGCCGTAACTGCGACATCACCGCGTCTCATTAAATTCGGTATCAGGTGCAATTAATCGCACTGGACGAAAGTCGGTGAGAACCGACCGCGAGCTACTAGACGCGGTAATCTGGAACTTGCCAATTGCATCGGAAGAATTATTGTAGTGAACAGCGCGCCGGTGAGACGAGGCGGAAGATATACGCAGGATTGGAAAGTAACTCGTTATAACGAAGTTACAGTTATTACAGTTACAATTATTTTCTTTTTGCTAATTACAACTCAACTTCGTTCCGTTTTTTCCATCTATAACTATAACTATGGTACTTGACTTTTTTTCTCAGTTTAATCTGATTAATCAATCTTCAAAATTTTTCGTTTCCTAAAGATCCCTGACACCCTGTATATCGCTTAACAATAAAACTAGCAATCAGTAAAAAATGACAGAAAAGAAGTCGTAATTTCTGAAAAGATTAGTCAGATTTATATGACGATGTATTTTATATGTTTAACATACGTTGTTGCTAAAACTAGAAGAGACGAATAAACACTTCTGCCCTTGTCATGTATTCTTTCAAAGACTTCTATCGTTTCGAGCGCCCCACTTAACTTAGTTACTAGAGATATGCGAATCAAAAATTTTTATGTCGAATCGAATCGAATCGAATCTCATTTTTTTATTTCGAATTCGAATCGAATCGAATCTATGAAATTTCACTCGAATTCGAGCCAAATCGAATGAAATCGAATTGAATCATTAAAAAATTTAACATGACTATTAAACATGCAAACAATGATGGAAGATTTTAATATGAAAGGGAATATTGATATTGTAATATCATCTTAAAGTAAAATATATATTTAAATATTTAAAATAATTTATAATAGTAATTTATAATTAAGTTATTAATTATAAGTTAAGTTAATTACAAGTTAAGGGTTCAAACATACACAGGTCCGGATGGCTCGTTTTGTAGCTAATGCACGCAAACGACAATGTAGTTAATTCCTATTATTCGAATTATTCGGATTCGAATCACAGGGATTCGGATTCGAATCGAATCGAATTACATTAGATTCGATTCGTTTCGATTCGAATTCGAATAGTTCGCACATCTCTATCAGTTATTTGTTTGATGACTAGTCACTAATTTAATAGTTACTTTGATACTAGTTACTTTATATACATCAAACTTAAGTTTCTGGCAAACGGCAACCGGCACGATAACGCGATGCTTGATATCCAATAAGCATACAGTTATTCCGGCTGCATTTGGAAAACGTGCTATTGCGTCATCCATCTTTATTGTTCATTAGATGTAAAATAAAGATAAAATGACATAATAGCGCTGATAGTCTCCTCTCCAAACGCAACCTGTATTTCTTTCAAAAAAATTGTACGCCTATGAACGTTTCCATCGCGCGTCGCCAGTCCTTATTTGTTAACGTAATCTGCGTTCAGCGTGAAGTGCGCTGCGTGATTTCAGTTATATAAAAATTCAAGCAATGGAAAAAACATCTCAATCTCCGGAGGATTGTAAAATGCCATGACCAGCATATGCAGAAATACTCGAGTTATAGCAAAAATTTGGGAACAAGAACATCTGGGCATTTCTCTGCTAAATTTGCGCTGGCAAAAAAATTATTCTTGCAAGTAGAACTTCGACTGCAAATTTAAGAGAACATATGTGAGTGCAAATCTTTATTTACAAAATATCAATATATTTTTTAATGAAAATATCTAATTTTTGATGTTAAGATTATTTTTAGTATTTTTCTTATCCTATTTATTATCCTCACCAAATTCATTCACTTTTTTACAATTGTCATTAATAGTCTTAAAAAATAAATATGAATTGTTTATTTAAATTAATGAATCTAATTTGTAAAAATTATATGCAATATGAGGAATACATAATAATCAACAAACCATTTTTATATAAAATTGAAGGAATTTACACAATTACGAAATTTAAAATACAATAGTAGCGCAATTATTGTAAATAAGTAACTGAAAACTAACGACGTTACTTTCTAAATAACTATAACTGTAATATGTTACTTTTGGAGGTCAATAACTTGTAACTGCAACTAATCATTTTTTCAGTGAAAAAGACTGTAACTGTAACAGATACAAAGTAACTTTCCCAACCCTGGATACATGCATCTCAAATTGCACTTGTTCGTCGAATCTACTTTGATGAATTCAGTCTGAAGGCTAAGCTTTCGTCGACATCAGAGTGGCGGTCGTCGACTACGGAGGCTCTTCGGTACTTTCCAATTGAGCGATCTTTCGGAATTTCGCCGCGGTTTTTCTATTAATTTCCTTCCTCTCCAGTCTAGTCTTCTTCGGCTCGACTCTGGTTGACGATTCACGGCTTTCGCGGAATCTCAGCGCGCCTTAAGCGCGATGTTCACTGAATCGGGACGTCGAAGTTGCCGGAATCGCGTCGACCTTCGTACGGTGAGAGGGTTAAGGAACCTTAAAGGACGCGCGATAGAGACGCAGGGATCGACTCCTGCGTGCGGATACGTGCCTGATATGCGAAACAGCGATTTCAGCCCCAAGTTCAGCATCTTCTCACGCTCGGCTCTTGAGAAAGAGAGAGAGAGAGAGAGAGAGAGAGAGAGAGAGAGAGAGAGAGAGAGAGAGAGAGAGAGAGAGGAAGAAAGAGCCATTGCGCCACCGAAATCTCATCATTTTTTTTGTATTGGCGCGATGAGAAAGCCGTGGTCGCGCGCGCCATGGGAAAGCCGCGTCGAAACCGCGTCCCACGGGGCTTCCTTCTCACGATATTTCAGAATCTCCCGTCTCTAGAATCGTTTTCGGGTCCGACCTAGACCCGACATTGATTTTACGGCCCTGGCCACACCCACGCGCCGCGGCGCGTGAGAAACGATCAAAGGGAGATGCGTGACAAGAAACGACCCGCCGGACCCACGAGATATCTACGGCGGTGAAAGAGAGAAGGGGGGGATTGCGCGAGAAGCGAATAATTATCCTTTAAATAATTATCTCGTCCTTCTCCTTGCTTCTCCTCGCGATTACGCAAGCGCAATTAAGAACATCGTCGAGTTGCAAGTCATTTCGCTTCGCGTTTTCTCGAAAAAGTACATCACAACATTCTCATTTCATCGACGATTTCAATTGACTCATTTCATCGACTATAGTTATCAATAAATATTCATGAAGTCTCGGAAAACTTCGTTCAAACTATATTCACGCGTCCGAGCATGAAAACCACCTCTTCTTCGAGCTCGATGCGTTGAATCGTGATTCTTCCGCTCCGCATACGTGACAAACCCAAAAGCACCTGTTCCCGTCCAGGTTTCATCGTTTGCGATTTGCGACGCATAGGAAGCACGAAATAATAATCGTTGTTTAAAAAGTCGTAGCATTTTAACGATCTCTACATCGATAGTCGCATGCAACACCGACGCGATGCGCCTAAAATAAACGTACCGAATTACGCCATTAACCCGAATTACGTCGCTTTAGCTTGTTCCATACGTAATAAAATACATCTGAGTAAAAATATTTAAAAATTGCTGAAAAGAAGCCGTGATAGTGTCAAATGGCTCCGCTAAAATAAGTATACGAAAATATTAGAGATGTGCGAATCAAGAATTTTTATGTCGAATCGAATCGAATCTCATTTTTTAAATTCGAATCTATGAAATTTTACTCGAATTCGAATCGAATCGAATGAAATCGAATCGAATCATTAAAAAATTTAACATGACTATTAACCCTTTAACTGCTACGGTCGAGATAACTCGAGTGTGGAAAAAAATGGCGGCCTTACTACGATCGGGTTTACTCGATTTGGGCTTTCAATGTGTAATACCCATTTAATTTAGTTTGTAAAAAGCATTTGAATTGAGCGGGCATATAGTGCCATCTCTTATCATTATAAAATATTTTATAATTGTAAAAATAACTCAGCAAAGAGACTCATACTGGTCATTTAATATCTGAGCAGTTAAAGGGTTAAACATGCGAATAATAATGGAAGATTTTAATATGAAAGGGAATATTGATATTGTAATATCATCTTAAAGTAAAATATATATTTAAATAATTAAAGTAATTTATATTTAAGTTATTAATTATAAGTTAAGTTAATTACAAGTTAAAGGTTCAAACATACAAGCCCAGATGGCCCGTTTCGTAGCTAATGCACGCAAACGATAATGTATTTGATTCCTATTCGAATTATTCGGATTCGAATTCGAATAGTTCGCACATCTCTAGAAAATATAATGTGATTTTCCATGAAAACCAATTTCAAAAGCTTATATCAAAGATCTGTCACTTTTGACTATTTTCGACTGAATTTGCTTCTAAATGATTACTAACTTATGAAGTGACATTATATCTTACAATATAATAAAATGAGATATTTTTGGGTAGTAATATAAAATATTTTAATTTTGTACGATTAAAATATAATAAAAGATGGTAAAAAGATATAATAAATATTATAAAATTATATGGTTTTTATATACTCACCCGCAACAAAAACGGGCCACTAAATTTTAGCACAGTTTTCTGCATATCTTCCAATAGCAATAACTCAGCCAAAAATAATTGTATTGATATTAAACGAAGCTCAAATTAAAGCTTGGACATTTCTTGTTAACAACCAATAACCCAAAAGTGAATTATAATAAATGTTTTACAAAATGGCGGATGTTAAAAATAGACTTCGATTAATGAGAAAAAATTTGTTTTTTAACTGTTGCACTGTTCAGAGGAATCGGTCCTCTGGTATAAAAATGTATGAGGTTTAAAGTTCATTTATTTCCTAACAAATCCATATTTTAACCATTTTTCTACGACCTTTTTTGATAAAATTATGCCGTTTTGAAGAAAATGTTGAGTCCGAATGAGAATCCTATCGAGCATTTATGGGCAGCATGCTGAAACGAAGAATAAGAAAACATAATACTCAAACGTTACCAGAACTTCGCAACGCTTCGTAAGAAGAATGGAACAATATAAAATAAGAAGATATCAAAAATTTCATTTTCAATACGCCCCAACGAACAGAAGAATTGTTAAATACGACAAGAGGCAATATGCACTATTAAACTTAAACACACACACATACACACAGAGAAATACACACACACACGTGCGCGTACACCTTTTTGAAAAGTTTTTGAATAAGTTTTCTACGATAATTTTTATTCTGAATGGCAGACTTTATGAGAAAAGGTTGTCCATTTTGTAATATTTTCTTCTTCGAAATGACATAACTTTATCAAAACAGGTAGTAGAAAAATTATTAAAATATGGATTTGTTAGGAAATGAGTGAGCTATAAACCTCATACATTTTTGCTTTTACTAGAGGACCGATTCCTCTGAGCAGTTGAAAAACAAATTTTTTTTCCTATTAATGTAAGTCTATTTTTATCATCTGCCATTTTGTAAAACATTTATTATAATTCACTTTTAGATTGTTAGTTGTTAACAAGAAATGTCCAAGCTTTAATTTGAGCTTCGTTTCATCTCAATACGATGATTTTTGGCTGAGTTATCGCTATTGAAAGATATGCAGAAAACTGTGCTAAAATTTAGTGGCCCGTTTTTTTTGCGGGTGAGTGTAAAATATAATAGAGTGGTGTCATTTGGTACGTAATCAGTGGCGTAAATTGGGATCTACAATTTCAGTGGGCGTAATTCGGGACATTTGCAATTCACACTTAATTCTTTTATATAAATAAATAATCTAGTTCATTTCTAAGTTGTATGTGAGTTTTCGCTAATTTACAATAATAACTTTTAATAAGATTCATAGTCTTACATAACACCACTTTACTTTCTTAAAAATAAACGGAAAAATTAATCGTTGCTTAACGTGGCGTAATTCAGTACGTTTACCTTATGCCGATCATGACGGTCGCGGCGCGCGCGTGTCGTCAGACAGGTTAGAATCGTTCTAAGCCACATGTTTAGAAGAACCAGGCGAACATAGCGAGGTAGTAGTTAGCCTAAGCTGTGCTCGTACGCTAGGAACAGCCTTGGAATCTCAAGGCCGTTCTAAACCCACCAGACGGGATTCAGCGACCGGTTGGGCACGGCGATTCCCGGGGCGCGACGCCTCCTCGCTCGTCGTGTTGCCGGGGGACGAGACTCACTCGGCCAAGAGCGCGGCTATATTTCTGATCATGAATGTGTCCACCGATGTTCCCAGTAGTGCGCTCTCAGCTAGCCTGCATGGAAAAGGGAAGAGACTAGGGTTGCCAGATGCGAAATAACTGTTTCCGGGACATTTTTTAGGCGACGGTTGAAAAATAAGTTGTTAAAGAATTTTAGTTAAATTTGAGAGATGGAGGGGTTAGGTGATGAGAGATAGAGGCTAAGGGCAAGAGCACAGGCTTCTGCATAACACATAATACATAACACATAAGAGAATAAACCAATTAGTTTTCTTCATTTCCCTCCTCAGGACAGAAATGAAGAACTCTGATTGGTTGATTCTCTTATGCGTTGTGTATTATGTGTTATGCAGAAGTCTGTGCTCTGGCCTTAAAAGATACCGCTGTGCACTCGCAACAAACAAATACGTGAATTAGGGCGCATTCACACCTGGACAGAAAAGCAGAAAGCAGAACAGCAGAAGTCAAGAGAGTGACAGAGAAAAACTCTCGCAAGAGAGGGACAGGCTATCAGCGCCACTTGCGATTGGCTGCTGCCTTTCTGCTTTTTGCTTTTCTGCCCAGTTGTGAATGGTATCAGCTTGGTATCAGCTTAGAGACCTTAGGTGACCTTAGGTATCAGCTGAGAGAAGTTTGGACATGAACAGTGCGATTGTATTTTTTATCACGCGAATGGTTCAGTTGACATCAATTTTCTTAAGTGGCACGTCGAAAAATTCGATTCTATAAAGCGCGATGATCGCTCTCAGATTTCTTTCTGGTACCAGTTAGAAACATGAATGTTATGATTATGATTTTATGGAAATTCTGATTTATCGGGACAGAAGACCTCAAATTCCTGGACACGGAACAAGCTTAAGAATTCCGAGACGTTCCCGGGAATCCCTGCCATCTGGCAATCCTAGAAGAGACCGTTTATATCAGAAGAGAGTGGGAAAATTTGTCAATCTCTCCGCGCTGACTTGAGCGCGCGCGCACGCGGAGGAAAATCATTTTCTCGGCTTGTTAAGCATCGTTTCGTCAGCGGCGGCTGCGCAAAGGAAGCTGTGATTAATGACTCGGCGAGATGGTTCTTTCTTACGTGATGACAGCGCACGACCGATCGAGGGAATCCGGCTCGATCATAGACATAGGAATATAGGGACAGAGCATAGAGTTGCGGGGGGATAACCATTGCGGGACGATGCGACGAGGTAAACTGTGCCTAAATCTAATTGGTGGTTGTGCCGTGTGTAAGTATTTGATATATACATAGATATGAAGTGTATGAAGTTGTATGTGAGTGAAATTATGAAAAAAAAGACACATGCATAACCTCTGCGAAATACTGTCAGTGTAAATCAGAGCTCGGCAAAATGTGCACGCGACGGCCGATTTTCGACTATCTCCACCCACCGCTATTCCCTTTACCTCGCCGCTCCGCGCGCTACCTACAAGCCGCTCGAGTCTCAAGAGCGTGTTTCCAATAGTTTTCCACGTCACCCATGAAGTACTATTGTTAACGCATTTTTTTTTTAAGTGGTATCCCCAGTAAGCCTAATCCACTGATGACTGTAACAACCCGTAACTAATTGAACAGAAGCGAAATAAAATATGTTAAATGAAGAATATTCAATTCGATTTTCGGCGTCTTTTATTGGTAAGAGTGGAAACGTCAATTTGGATATTGCATGTAGCGAGCCGCATAAGACGTAAGGAATCGTCGCTTAACCCGTAACTGCTGTTCTCCGGTCAATTTGACCATTGCACTGTTTGAAATTTAAATAACGCGGTTAATTGTCTAGTTGCGTATTCATCCGTCAGTGTATTTTCTTACATTCTGAATGTCAGTCGACTGATATACGCGCAGTTGTGTGGTCGTGTTATTTGTCAAGATATTCATCAATTCCGTTTCCTACCGGTCAATTTGACCGGTGAACAGTGTGCGCGTACTTAAAATGGCTTCACAGCAGTTACGGGTTAAAGAAGAACACTTCTCATTTTTTATAAACTTCATTTTTGAAAAATGAAGAGGCCTACTGGGGATACCACTTAAAAAAAAAACGCGTCAACAATAGTACTTCATGGGTGACGTGAAAACTATTGGAAACACGCTCCTGAGGCTCGAACGGCTTGTAGGCAGCGCGCGGAGCGGCGAGGTGAAGGGAATAGCGGTGGGCGGAGATAGTCGAAAATCAGCCGTCGCGTGCATATTTCGCCGAGCTCTGGTGTAAATAGTTCTTATCATTTTGTTACATTTACTATTTGCCAGTGACAGCCAAGTCGTTGCATCACACACTCTGAATATGCGCACTATTGTAGCCAATGAAACTTAGGCACAGTCGCCCCCCCTCCCCCCGCATTTTAGCATAACTCCCCTTGCCTATCTTACGGGCTTATGCTCTGTCCCTATATTCCTATGTCTATGGGCCTGATCGAGACAATTTATCTCTCGCATTGACGATACTTTTAATTTACTCGTTCTCTTTTCTTTTATTCTTGTTTCGCTAGAGAGCGAATGTTAGGTTAGGTTACGCTGTCGCGAAACGTTCGCTCGTATTTCGCCCCGTCGCATAGTGGGGCCAGATGACATTCTTTGGTTCAAATTTCTCTAGAGACTTGAATTTCCAACCAATCGTCGACACCAATGGATAAGGTTGATCCTGAATAAATTCCGAAGAGATCTGTCTTGCCAAAATTAAAAAAAATATATTTTTCTCGAATTACTAGCCCCGAAAGAGGAAAAGTTATCGTTAAATGCGAGAAACTTGTGAAATACTCATTATTCGACACTTATTTCTATCTAATAGCGCAGAGCTCGGCAAACTTTACAACTTTCGGCCGATTTTCGGAAGCTACGCCTTCTATCTTCCCTTACCGCGCGGCGGATCCAGCAACTAACAGTCGCGGCTCGCGACCTCAGGAACCGTTGAAATCATAAGGCGCATCTATGTGGTTTAAAAAAAAACGCGTCGGCAATAGTACCTCATGGGTGACGAGGAAACCTATTATGTTACCTTCTAATTATAAAAATATAAGAAAAAAAAATATATATATACTTATACAAGTATATATTTGTACGAAATATTATACATATAGTTGTATCGATACATTTATTTTTCAGCCTTTGAGGTGCGTTAAAGGAGCGCGTTGTCAACGTCAACCGTTATTCTATCTTTAACACTCATTACATGTACAAGGATTGAATGACGCGTTAGTGCTGATCGACGCGTTCCTCGAACGCATTTTTAGTAGGCATCACATAGATGCGCCTTATGATCTCAACGGTCCTGAGGTAACTGAGGTCGCGAGCCGTGACCGTCAGTTGCTGGATCCGCCGCGTGGTAAGGGGAGATAGAAGGCGTAGCTTCCGAAAATCGGCCGAAAGTTATAAATTTTGCCGAGCTCTGTAATAGCGTATTCAGCGGATTGAAACTATGAAACCAATCAACAGATACCTCGAGATTTATCGCACTTGAGCCAGAACCCCACTAACCTAAAACTCATATGCCCAGAATACAAAAACATCAAATATAGACTCGTTAAGCACAAAACCGAGGGATTTTGAGACTTTAGCCCATCAACCTAAAAATCTATCGATCCGAGAACTTTTTAGCTCGTGGATGCATGAAGCTGTATATATTAAGAGCCCCAAATAGTCCAAGAAAGGTGATTCTAAAAGGTGATTATAAGTTCTGGGGTTTAGGTGATTATAAGTTCTCGCATTTAGTATCCATAGACTCGAATCCATTGAGGTCGAACCTAAGATACTGTACTTTAAACGATAAATTTTTAAGACAAACCCTAAACCCATGAGCCCTGAACTGATAATTTTTTCAAAATTTCGGTTAAATAGATCTCTTTGGGATTTATTCATCAACCTCATCCATTGGTGTCGATGATCGGTTGGAAATTCAGGTCTCTAGATAATCTTGAACCAAAAATTGTCATCTGGCCCCATTATGCGCCATGTCTGTTTGTCAGCCGTGCGACTCCCGCGGCGAACACGTTTGTGTCCTGCGCGCCGACCGGACGAGCGACAATAAGCTTCTCCCCGGAACGCACGTACACGTGCGGTGCGTTTACATTCGCCGTTGTACGCCCTGTACGAAACACCGCCGCGCTGCCATCGCCTGGGAATCATCGATGTTTCCCATACCCAACGTTCTCCGTTCCCACCGTAAAAGCGATGTGAAACCAGGCGGTTCCCAAAGCGCATCCGTGAGAGACTCGTCCCGAATTCGGCTCCTTCGATATCCGCTCGCGACGATTAAATTCACCCACGAGCACGTGCATCCTGTTTCTCTGGGAGAGCGAGAGAGAAAGAGGGAAAGAAAAAGGGGGGAGTGGGGAGACGAGAACGTACGCATCGCGCACGTTATTGCGCGAATAGATAAGTGAACGGAGATTAGGACGACTTTAGCATTTTCTTATCTCCTGATCCACTTTAGACGGATACGCCACTTGTCTCAGCATAACAGCTTAACCCACTTTCGGAATCGGCACCTCCAGTGTACCATACATCCCTGTCAGTTTACTTATTAATTTGGATTATGTCGCGAAGGAGCTAATTGCCCGAAGGTTCGCAGTCCTGCGCCTAAACTCACGATACACGCTGGACAGGCGCAGTCGTAATTCCACGACGTCGTGTTATACGAGATCGTTTGGATCATAATTATAAATTAATTATAAATCCATAGAATCCCTAATTTCAGAATTCGAAGATTCCACTGCGTCTGTTCGTTAAGGTCCATGCAGGTCCACGCGAAGAAGATGTGGATCCAAATTTATTTACACGATTTTCCCTTTTTTATTTAGTTATTCTCTTATATATTTTGCTTCTGTTAATTCATTTCATCGACTTTCATTTCCGTTCTCACACGCTCCACTTTATTCTCCAATATGTACAACTACAGAGATTTTCTTTCCCACTAATAAATGATTGTTGTATTTGCTAAGTTGCTAAAATCTATTCTGGAATGAAAATTCGTCTCTCACTTTCCCTCTGTGCCGAGAATCTCATTTCCGAGAATCATCTAGAGCACCTGAGAGAGGTGCTTTCGCACAAAGTCGCCCGAGGGACAGACTCTGCGAGTTCGATGTCCGGGGCTCAAGATTCTGCGAAGAAACACTGGACCTGTGACGTCTCTCGATTTGGCCCGGACCGGCTATTCGACCGGTGCCAGCTGGGCACGCGACCACACCCAGCGCGTTCATACTTTCCTAGTAAAGTGATACAGTTTATTGGACTTCTTCAGATCGGAATACGGCGTCAATGACATCCTTATCTCGATGCGAGTAAGAGCCCCGGCGCGGCGGAGCGGCTAATTCGGGACGCGCGCGCGTGTGTCACATTCGCGTGATGTTCCGCGGTTTCGTTCCCTTCCGCCTCCCACGTTCTCGAGAGCACTCTCGAGGCGACAGTATACCAACTGCATTTTTATGTCGCGCTGGTGGACTGACTATGCCCGATCAGCAAGTGTCAAGTGTTTACGCGCGCGCGTCGCTCCCATTGTCAGCGAAGACAGAGGCAGGAAGAGAGGGAGAGAGGGCGAGAGAGGCGAGAGGGAATTCAGATTGCATACATGTATACTGCATTATACGGACGACATTGTCCGCAACACACAGATCTCTCTTGCGTGACGTCTCGAGATTTATCGGTATAATTCTCGCTCCGTCGCGATTATGCTCTAGCAAAGGTATTTGCATAAACACACATTTTCCTGTCTTTTTTATATTAAATTTGTATTAATGTAACAATTATCCGCCCTGAGCCATTGGCGGCCAGCGTCCTATTTGCGGGAGGTTCTCTTTTATCGAACGTGGAACCACTCGAGAGACAATATATAATTTTCTTCTCCTTTTTATTTTCTCGTTATAAATAATTTGCAGTGTTGTATCTATGTCTTAGGTGCAAATAAAGCGGATACTTGTGCGAAACCTGCGAGGAATAAAGAGATTGATGCATCCATTAAGAACGTTTGTAAAGTATAATTATGGTCTCTGATGGGTTATGGGCTTCATCGTTTGAACGTGGAACGTCACGGACGCACATGGGCTATTTTTAATTGATCTTTTAATACCAAAACCATGATTAACGCGGCCTACTGCCACCGATTGAAATGATAGGTGTTAAGAAAATTATGTGTTATGCAGGAACAAATATCCTGCATAACAAATAGCAATTGATTTCCTTTTTTATTCAACGTTTTTATTCAACGTCCATTAAGAATATAAAATTCATCGTTATACAAAATTTTGAATAATTATTATATTATAAGGAATTACAAGCAGATCATTTGACCCGCCTTGGTAATTTTGATGTACAATTTTCAATTGTCCGCAGGTTTCCCCGACTCTCGTAGCGAAAACAAAAGAGAAACACTAGGGAGAATCTTTACCTAGAGAGAGAGTAGCAAAACTGTCAATACACGCAAAATTACGGATAAAACATTCGGATAAAAAAATGATCATACCTAAATACACATATACGTACGGCTTCATTAATATCCGAACATCTACCAGATCGAGAGTTGCTAAACATTTTCGGCCAGATGCAAATTTTGTTTCTATGTATATTACAAGTCCGAGTACATTATTTCGACACCCATAAGCGTGTAATTGGTTTTTTACACATTTCTTATTGTGTTGAATTATGTCATTGAACACGTCATTTAATACAGTTAAACGTGTTAAAACGTGTAAACGAATTAAATGACATAATTTTAGACGACCAGAAACGTGTAAAAGAAGCTTCAGCCAATTACATACTTATGCATATTAAAGTTAAACAAACTACATTTGCAGTGTACGCATTTATTATATTAGGTGCGCAACTAAGTTCCCGCTGTTTTTCAAGAGATGGCTCCAGTAGTAAGTGCTGGTCGATTGTGACATAACCAAAACGTCATGAACCAAGCTTAGACATATGGTAAACAAACCGCTTTGACACATTAGTGATTTTGTTTTTGCGTCATATACTTTTGGTTGTGTGAAAATGTCTGATTTTGTGCCAAATAATCGTCATTTGCGGGAAGTGTTGCTTTTCTTCTTTCATTCGAAGAAAACAGCGGCTGAAGCGCCGTTTTCGTCGAGAACTCCAAAAAGTTTACGGAGATGCTGCTCTAAGCGAAACAACGTGCCGTGATTGGTTCCGTCGCTTCAAAGACGGTGATTTCGATGTTGACGACTGTTCGCATGAAGGAAGGCCAAAAACCTTCGAAGACGCTGAATTGGAGGCATTGCTCGATGAGGATCCGTGCCAAACGCAAAAAGAGCTTGCTTCAGCATTAGGAGTTACCCGCCAAGCCATTTCCAAGCGATTGCATGCGTTGGGAATGATTCAAAAACAAGGAACTTGGGTTCCTTATGATTTGAAGCCAAGAGACGTTGAGCGTCGTTTTTTCACCTGTGAACAACTGCTCCAGCGGCAAAAAAGGAAGGGTTTTCTTCATCGCATCGTTATGGGTGATGAAAAATGTATTCATTACAGCAACCCAAAGAGAACAAAATCATGGGGACTGCCCGGTCATGTTTCTACGTCGTCGGCTCGGCCGAATATTCACGCTGCAAAGGTTTTGCTGTGTATTTGGTGGAACCAGGGCGGTGTTATTTATTATGAGCTGTTGAAACCGAACGAAACCATCACTGGGGAACGGTATCGAACTCAATTGATGCGATTGAGCCGAGCACTGCGCGAAAAGCGGCCACAATACGAGCAGAGGCACGAAAAAGTGATTCTACAGCATGACAACGCTCGGCCTCACGTTGCCAAACCCGTTAAAACCTACTTAGAAACGCTCAAATGGGAAGTCCTACCCCACCCGCCATATTCCCCAGATATTGCGCCGTCCGATTATTACTTATTCCGTTCGATGGCACATGGTCTGGCTAATCAGCAGTTCCGCTCATATGAAGACATCTCAAAATGGCTTGATTCGTGGATAGCCTCAAAAGACGAACACTTCTACCGTGACGATATTCGAGCTCTGCCAGAAAGATGGGAAAAAGTTATCGCTAGCGATGGGCAATATTTTGAATGATTCATTTGTAACCATTTTTTCACAATAAAGTTGCATTTTCATCAAAAAAACAGCGAGAACTTAGTTGCGCACCTAATAACATTTACGGCTAGACGCATTTGTTTCTACATAAATCTGCAAATCCGAGTACGTTATTTTGAATAAACAATTGGCTGAAGCTTTCTTACATATATTTCTTGGTGTTGAATCTTGTTCTGCATTATTGAGTACGTTATTTAATACGTTTAAATGTGTTAAATGACGTGGAAATGAATTAAATGACATAATTTAAGACGACTATAGAAACATGTACAAAAAGTTTCTCCCAATTATAGATTTGCGTATTGAAATAATAAACTCACATTTGCAATGTACGCATTTATCACGACTGTTGATTACCTGAACTATATATTGGGTTGGCCAATAAGTCCGTGCGGTTTTTCTCGATAGGTGACTTCAAGGTGCTCTGCTAAGCTTTATCTTCAGTTGAAAGTCTTAAAAGCGTACAATCATTGACAGATGACATTTCAACGTGCATTTAAAAAATATACGTAAATATTACTTGTGTATCTTGTGTATTTTGCGTTATCTGAAAATAGATAACCAGAACGAGCATTTTCGGCATATTATGCTTTTTTATTTTAAAAGAGACAAAAACGCGGCGCAAACCTATAAAAAGATTTGTGCAATACTATATATGGTGAGGATGCCGTAAAAGAACGCGCGTGCCAAAAGTGGTTTGCGAGATTCGTTGCGGAAATTTTTCCATCAAAGACAAACCACGACCAAATGAGATCGACAGCGACAAATTGAAGGCGGTAATCGACACCAATGTACAATACATTACATGACGCGGGAGATTGCAAACGTTCTCCAAATATCGAAATCAAGCGTGGAAAATCATCTGCATCAACTTGGTTATGTTAGCCGTCTCGATGTTTGGGTTTCGCACGAACTCATTTAATCTAACGCATTTCCATCAGCGATTCATTTGGAAAACGTGAGAAGAGTGATCCATTTCTGAAGCGTATGGTAACTGGCGACGAAAAATGGATCGTCTACAATAGCATCAAGCGCAAAAGATCGTGGGGGCAACGCAGCGAACCGCCACAAACCACTTCGAAGTCAGGGCTTCACCCGAGCAAGACCATGCTCTCAATTTGATGGAATTGGAAGGGTGTTGTGTTCTATGAGTTACTTTCGAAAAACAGAACGATCAATTCAGATGTATACTATAGTCAGCTGGATAAATTGAATGCAGCGATCTACGAGAAGCGTTCAGAATTGGTGAATCGTAGAGGCGTCGTCTTTCATCATGACATCGCTAGGCCGCACACATCTCTACAAACCCAACAAAAATTATTGGCGCTAGGCTGGGATATCTTATCACATCCTCCGTATTCTCCAGACATTGTACCTTCAGATTACCATATGTTTCGCTCCCTTCAAAATTCCTTGAACGGAAAGCACTTCGTTTGTGAGGAAGCTGTCAAACGACACTTTTTCGCAGTTTTTTGCTCAGAAAGACAGAAAGTTCTTTGAATGAGGAATTATGAAACTGCCCGAAAGATAGTAGATAACGGCCAATACATAATTGATTACAGTTATTACCTTCTATAAAAATAATCATCGATCATTTATAAGTAAAAAACCGCACGAACTTATTGGCCAACCCAATATTAAGTCTAGTAATTAATTCTTTTCGATGAAATCTATATAGCTCAGAGCAAATTTTGAAATTGAAATATTCTCTCGCTCTTTTGCGATTTTGAAATGTTGACATTTAACTTTTCGAAATGACATATAATTTGGCGTTTGATATATATAACTTTAAACAATCAGTAGCATTTACGATAACTATCAGCAAAAAGCATATTCGATATGCGATGAATTTCGCGTTTCATTTAAATAAAAATGCTTCTGAAGCAGCCAAAATTATTTGTACTGCTTACGTATGATGAAAATGCTGTGACTGATCGCACGTGCCGAAACTAGTTTGAACGTTTCCGAAGTAGTGATTTTGATCTTCACGACCAACTACGCCCCGGTCAGCCAAAAAAATTTGAAGACGAGGAGTTGCAGAATCTACTGAATGAAAATACGGCACAAACACAACAAGAACTTGCGGAAAAGCTGGCAGTAAGCCAGAAAGCTATTGGCGATCGTTTACATCGTATGAGAAAGATGCAGAAAGAAGGAGAGTGGATTCCACGCGAGCTAATCATTGACAACAAAAATCGCCGATTGATCACAGGCGTTATCTTGCTCGCCAGACAACAAAAAAGAAATGATTTTTTGCACAAAATCCTAACTGGCGACAAAAAATAGATTATGTATGAAAATCCTAAATGCAAAAATACATGGATAAACCCTTCAACCGAAAATGTCGACAGCAAAATCCGAACGTTTCGGGAAAAAAGTTCTTCTCTGTACATGATGAAACCAGAAATGTGTGCTGTACTATGAGTTCTTAAAACCATTAAAGCAGAGATTTACCAAGAGCAATTGATACGTTTGAGCGATGCAATTGAGAAAAAAGCCATTTACTGGACAAGGCAGCTGTAAAGTCATCTTGCTGCACGACAATACTAAACTGCATACAGCAGAAGCCACAAAGGAAACCATTTTACACTTGGAGATGAAGTTCTCCCACACGCGGCGCATTCTCTAAACTTGGCTCCATCAGATTTTCACGTGTTTCGGTCGATGCAACATGCACTGTTTGATAGACATTTTTCGACAATTAACGTACGTTATTTCATCAGTGATTTTATACCCTCAAAGCCACCAAGTTTCTATCGTAATGGGATTCGGCAACTGCTCGAATGGTCATCGATAATAACAGATAATATTTTATTGATTAATTTTGTTCTATTGATTCTTAAATAAAGATTGTTGAAAATCAGAAAGAATTAACTACTATACTCAATAACTTCGATTCTAAAATCCCAGCATTTTAAAATTCGAAATTCCTTATCTAAAATTCCAGCACATTCCAAAATCCTAAATTTCTTTTCTGAAATTCTCAAATTTTCATATTCCAAAATTTTGAGTACTTGCGAAAATTAAAGAACTTCGTGGTAAGATACTCATAAGAGAAAATAGCGATCTGCCTTCGTTATTATCCGCTGATATAAAAGAACTCACATCTATCTCTGATGCGAAACAAACGACAAAGATATTTTAGAGTCTCACATCAGATAATTCACCCTGTACATGCTCGGCGAAGGTTACCCGAATAGACACGAGCTTGTGACTTCATCTCTGGCTTGATTCGACGAATACGCCTGTGCGTCGTATTATTAAAATTACCAGTCATTAAAATTTATTACTTAGATGACGTATGAAATTTCATCGATGACTTTACAACTTCAAAGCCACCAAGTTTCTATTGTGATGGAATTCAACAACTGTCCAATGAACGTAAGATCATCGATGACAACGGAGAACATTTCATTGATTAATATCGTTCTACCGACTCTTAAATAAAGATTGAAAATTGTTGAAAATCGGAAAGAATTAACTACTTATAATCTCCCCGCCGATTATGCGTGACACCGGAACGAACAAAATGTTATCTCGCGCGGAGTAAACCTCAAACTATTCAGCTATGACGGCTGCTTGGGACGTCGTAAATCACGTCATTTAATTCGTTTAGACATCATTTAACACGTTTAATGATTCAAGACGACAAGATACGTAGGGAGACAGCTTCCGCCAATCATGCGCTTATGCGTGTCAAAATAATATTACTCGGATTTATACTTCCGGATAGATACTCGGGTTTGCGGTGAACGAATGCGCGTCTGGCCGAAAATGTCTAGTAATTCCCTCAATCTAATAAACGATCGGGCCACAGTATAAGAAACAACAGTAGGTTCACTCGGTAGCGGTGCTTTTGATCTCAGATGCTATAAGACTGCCATGTTATTGGTTGTGCGCGGGTTATAATTTGAATGACAAGGAATAGTAACTAAACAGATATATTGCTGTTTTTCAATATTTACTGTCAAATCTATTATATACATTATAAAATAATATAAAAATATGAGCTATTATTAATATACTCGTAATAATATTATAATGGTAATAATATTATAATTAATAATATATAGCATATTACTAATTATAATATAGAAAAATGTATATATATACAGGGTGCTAAATTTCAAACGTAACAGGTAAAAAATCTCGAAAACTAAATGATATTGAGGTTCTCCTTTTTTTATATTGTATTGTTTCGAAGGGGACACATTTTGATTAAAACAAAATTTAACACTTTGCAAATTTAAATTTGCACTTTTGCAATTTATTATACAACATTTATACCCACCTCTTTCATTCATTTTACTGATTTTAATAAAACAACAATATTATATTAAAAATTTGGTCATATGGTTAATCGTTGCTTACACTTACACATTTTGACAGCTATTGGCCGCCATATTGTTGGTTGTGCAGTTCGGTCATGCGCGACAAACGACCGTTGGCACTATTTTGTGCTGAGTGAACCTACTGTTCTTTCTTATACTGTGGTCGGGCGTTGACGAAGCCGGGTGGATGCGCACAAACTGGCAATTCAGCGCGCATCTAACCGCTACTCGTCGGCGGGCAGACGCTGCCTAAAACGATCGACCGCCCTTCTATTTCCTCATGTCAGCCTGGTAGGGAGCTGCTAGCCACGTCGGTTTTTTCTCGGACCAGTCGAAAATTATTGATCCGGTAGTGTCAGGGGAGGCCCACGACGAGACGAGACGAGACGAGACGAGACGAGACGACTTCGTACCACGTATTGCTTCCCTAGTACGAGGTGATATTTAACTCGCCGATGGCCGATCGCACGGGCACGCCCGCACGCACGCACGCACGCACGCATGCGAGCGTGCACGCACGCGCTCGGCTACATCGATCATGGTCGCCTAGTACAACAATGGTCGCATTATCGATCCACGTCGATCGTGATCGATGATTCTCCTCGACGCCATCGCGCCGGAGTCGCGAGCGCTCGCTCGCGTTTCACGAGCGTTGTTCGCGCAAGGGCCGAGCGAAAAGCGGAATAAGGAAGACGAAGGACAAAAAGTGTTCAATTAAACGAACTCACAGAAGAAAGTTCGATTGAAATTATGCCAAACGTCTCGTCCGGATGGACATGCTATGTAGTTATGCTTTCCTACTTAGTATATCTATCCGGACACCTGAGACATCTAGGCATGATTAACGCGTTGAACGATCGCGACTTTGCGATTGCGCCGGAAATGTATTTCGACGTCTACGCATCGGCTGGAGATTCTAATCGGATTACTTATCGTGCGCGCGCGCGCAGCGAAGGGCGACGCCGCACGCTAAACCCTTCCGCGTGTTTCATGCTTGCCTGCTACGAAAACCAACCAAATTTAGACCTCGCGCAGGGAAAGGGCTCACACGTCGAGGTACCTTCGCACGCTGTGACCGCGCTGTGGTATCCCTGTG
This sequence comes from Harpegnathos saltator, assembly GCF_003227715.2. Taxonomy (NCBI): domain Eukaryota; kingdom Metazoa; phylum Arthropoda; class Insecta; order Hymenoptera; family Formicidae; genus Harpegnathos; species Harpegnathos saltator. Next base: position 191,002 of record NW_020230661.1, on the reverse strand, counting down.
TGAGAGTCAGTTCAAGAGCTGCATGAGAATGTACGTGTCGTGCGTCTGCCTGTCGACAGGTCACCAGCTGACGGTGTTCAACAGCCAGTCCACCATACAAGTGGGCGGTCGGTGGAACCGCAGCAAGAACAAGGTGGAACGCCCGTTCCTGGGTGTGATAGCTGGTCTGGTGGTCAACGGCGCCAGGATCCTGGAGCTGGCGGCGGGCAAGGATGCCAGAGTCACGAGCAGAGGGGACGTTCAGCTGCTACCGGCGGGAAGTCTTTTGGATCGTGCCGCGCCGTTGCAGAGGATGCAACAGGTAAGCCCGTCGTGAGTCGGTAACGCAGTCGGTGGCGAACGAGTGGGATTCGAGGAAAAATTATTTTATCCTGTCGTAAAAACTTTCCCTCGGAAAAAGTCATTTGCGCCAGAATCTTCGGAATCGAATCATCGTCTGTTCGACGTCGTCGTCGAGGTAACGCGATCGAATGTTTATCGCGCGAATTACGATATCGCCGTTCGTCGATATTTCGAGGCAATTTTACTTCCGCTAGAAACAGAAGCTAATTTCGACATCAGCGCCCCAAAAACAAGTAATTTCAGAACAAGCAGAATCGTCCAAATTTTAGAGGATTTTATTCTTTTGTGTGGCCTCAAAAAGATTCCTCTAAGATTAAGAGGAAAATATTATAAACACATTATTATTAAAGTTAGAGGATTTATATGTTATGTGTATAATGCAAATCTTATTTGCAAATCTTATTTTAATATAAATTTCCTCTTACACACAGATTATTTAATCTTTTTTTAAGAGAATTATTATTTATTTTTATTGTACTTTATTCTTACGGGTTAATTTAAAAAAAATTATTATAATGTATTATTAAAAAATTATTATAATGTAGCAAAAAGTAATATATATATATATATCTATATATATATATATAGATGTTCCTTCTGGTTCCAGTCCTACAATAAGTAGACACGAATGAAACAAGGTCATAACAAATAAATTTCCAATTAGTTTTGTTATGGATTTCATAGCTACAAAGATGTTCATCGTAACTAATTGTATGAAACATAGTTAAAAGAAAGAAATATATTATTCAACTTCTTGCAATAGATTATAAACTGTATTTGATCAAATATGGGTAAATTATCTTCGTTATATGTTATAGTAACACACATACCTTTTTAAAAATCGTTCCAAGTATTCTGACCCATGAGCCATATAGTTATTTTTTTGTTTATGTCTGGAAGTGGAGCATGACTGAACAAAAGAAGCCAACATTCATATCAACATATTTCTCTGTATATAAGAGGAAAATTAATTGATATAAGAGAAAATCCTTTTGAAATAAGAGGAAAACAATTAGGATAATATCTAATAAATTTTGGATGAATGGTTCACTTTAATCGCTTTATCGAAAGAGGAATCTTTTTTCTGATAAAAGACTTCGATTAGAATATGAGACTACGGGAATAATCATTTTATAAATAGAATACTTTACATTTTATAAATAGAATACTTTTTTTGGGTGAGCAATTGATTCTTCCAAGATGAGTTTTTGGAATTGTCATTGCAAACTACGACAAGGTTGTGATGTGCGTGAAGATTCTTTGCTATTCCTCCTTAAAGATGTTTGCAACATTCCTTGAGGACACATGTGTTAAACGCAAGATAGTAGAGGTGGACTTCTCGCCGGCTACCATTTATTCATGTCAACGCGTTTAAGAACTCTTGCGTGCTTCAATAATTATTATTGCATAAAGATTCGGTTCAGTGCGACGTTATTGATGCATAAACAATTGTGTCCGCGTGAGTGTCGATTATACAGAATAAATGTCGGGTGTTAATTAACGGTCGGTACACGGACGCGGCACAGAATTTATTTACTTCCCCCTCGAAATCTGGCCGTTTCTTCCCGCACTGCGGCGCCGATCGAGTCGATCGATCGTGGTTCATCGTTAATTAATTTGCACCCGTCCAATTTGTCCGTTCGTTCCAGACGCCCGCGTCCGGCTTCCCCGGCGTCATGGACGACCTCATATTCTCCGGCGCCGGGAGTGGTTGCGCCGGCGACGACGAGGACGAAGAATGCACGCCGATTTACGAGTCTGGTTCCGGTAAGTGTAAGTAACAATTTTCGGGCGTAAGTAATCCGTTCTGCACGCCCCTCGCTCTCCGCGAGGGGGGCATTCTTTATCTTTCTTAATGTGCGCGTGACGTTGCGACCTCGAGAGGTCGTCGACATCGCCGAGCGTGATCCGTCGTGTGTCCTCAGTTTTCGCGTGCATGAACAACACGAGAGAGAGAGAGTTCGGCAGTTCTCTCGCGATTTCCCCGAAAGTTTCTGAAAATTCGCTCCAGAAGGACTCGTCGTCCAGAAGAACTCTTCCGATCCGAGAATACATCCGCGTACACGCGATTTCTTCATTTCTCCGCGTTCTCCATCCACATCCATTTTCCACGATTTTTAGGAGAAAAACTGGTTTCCTCATGTGGCTCGAAAAAATAACAAGACAAGCTGAAAACAAGCTAAAAAAGATATGGGTCAATTTGTAAAATTTCAGTAAATTCATACTCATTTTTTCTCTTCCTCATTTTTCCTCGGCTCCTTTTATTCTCGACTTAAAAAGGCCGCGCGCTTTGCAATCTCCGATTTATACGTGCCTTCCGGCTTGCTGCTTTCTCTCTCTCTCTCTCTCTCTCTCTCTCTCTCTCGGGATTCCTCCGAAGCTTCTGCTTCCCTGTAAGGACGTCAGCTAGCTCTGCGCGCGCGTTACATCACGCGAGAAAGGGCGCCGTGCACTCGCACGCGCTCGTACGCATGCACTCGCGCGCTCGCGCACTCATGACGTCGGACACGCACTCAGGGCGCACGCACGCATACACACACACATACGTACACACGTAAGATCGCATGGCATGCCACCTTTTCGTCTTCATGCTCGCCCGGTTCGATTCGGCTTCAATTCATTTACATATTTAGGATCGCTGTGCCGCTCCGTGACGAGAGATAAGCCCCGTCGTCGGCCCCTCCTTTCTCCTTCCGGCGAACCTCCTATGGCGAGCTGAAGCCCCGTTCCAAAATCTTCTCCGACTGACTAAAAACTGAATTAATATCGTCACCTTAATGAGAGTCGATGACCGAGGATGACGTCCGGACTCAGTCGCGCTTCTTTACCGCTCGGCGTGGCGCGGCGCAGCGTTAATTTCCTCCGCGTCCCGATTATTCCGAGACTCGATTAAATTCACGCGACTACTTATTGAACGCGCAGGCAACAATTGTTATCGCAAAGCTTTTATCTATAAGACTTTTTATCTGATCGTCTAAATAAATCCTACGCTGGACGACTATTCAGATCGAGATCGGTGATAAAATGTGAAAACTACGTTTGGGGGAGATATATTTTCCATTGGCTTGAATATTTATTTCGAGTCAGTGCCACTTATCCTATCTCTCCAAAACAGAGACTGATATCCAGGATATCGGGGGACGAGTTTATCGGCGAGCAACTCGTGTGTGCGCATCGATAATGCAAGAAAAATGGGATACGGAAAGTGGCGGCGAAGTTAAGAAGATAAGGTCGCGCGTGATAACGTGTGTAAGAGAGCACGTTATTTGCGAATCGAAAGTACGACTTGATCCTATCGATTTTGCGCTTTATCCGCCGGCGATATAACATCCGCGACGATTACCGTATCGTACTCTATACAGGGTGTTCAATAAAAGGATTCCGAACTTACAAGGGAGATAGTATTCATTGTACCGAATGAAAAATGCTTAGCAAACGTAGGCTGAAAAGTCAACACTTTCAGAGTTATAAACATTTTTCGATTTTGGTAACGCAAATTGTTTTTGTGCTTCCGTTCACGCGTAGTAAATAAACGAACGAACATCTTACGATGTGCCGATTTTATGGAATAAATTATCAGCCGTAATACATCTCATGATTTTTCGATAAAATCAATGCCTTTGCTCCTTGCTAACCCTGCTGATCTTGTCTTTCGGTGAAAGGTTACAGATGTGGTGCATGCATAATGAAGCTGTAGCTCATTCGGTATTAATCGTCAGAGAGCACAAATAGAATATTCGTCGAAAAATGGATTGGACGTTGTGTTGTATCTTCTTCATCTCCAGACTTGAATTCACTGAATTTCTTTTTATGGGAATATATAAATAAATTTCGTTTACTTTTCACTCATAAATAATATACACGAATTACATCAGCGAATTTAATTTTTTATGTACTGACGGTACTTAAACGTACCGCTCTATATAAACATGTTTTTGAACTTTTTTTCTGTGTCTTACCCTACATTTCTGCCGTACTTATAAATACCACCTTAAAATTATTAAATTGTTATTAAACTTATTTTCTTATCCCTCATATTTATAAGTTAAAGGCTATTTATTTGCACAAAAATTTAATAAGAAAGTCATAGGTAAATTAATTCAGGATATAAAGGTTAAGATACAGTTCGAACAAGGAATTTTCAGGAATTTTTTAAACGGTTCACGTTTCTATAATTCGAAAATGTCAAGTATGTATAGAGAGGAAAGAGAAAAATTTTTATTATAAACAAAGTAATAGTAAAATAACAATATAGCAAGATACTCATTTGTTTTCTTACTGCACATAATCAATGGAAAAACACAAATAACTTGCGTTACCGAAAAATATAAACGCTCACATATTTTTGAATTTTTTTTTCTGTGTTATACCCTACATTCCTGTCGGTACTTATAAGCACCACCTTAAAATCATTAAATTGTTATAAAATTTATTTTCCTGTTTCTCATGTTTGTAAACGCATGTTTATAATACGCGAAAAGCTATTTAATTACACAAAAATAAAAATAAAAAATAAAATAAAATTAAAATTAAAATACTTTTAATTAAGAAAAAATTGGTTTTTTAAGCTATGTTTATCAAGCACTTTTTATTCAGTCTAATGAATACTACCTGCCCTGTAAATCTGGAACTCTTTTTTTTAACACCCCGTATATACGTGCGCGCATGCGTGCGCGCACACACACACATACACGTGTGACCTCGTATATTCGTCGCGATCTTGATAATTACGTCGCTTCTATTTCCAGACGACATCATTACGCCCGTATACGTGGCGCCTACACGATTACCGACGACGCTGAGGCCGAAATCGCGCAAGGAAAATATCCAAGAGCGCCCGACCTGCGACGACGAGGAGGACTGCGAGGAGGGCTCCGGCGATCCTGGCACGACGGAGGAGATCTTCGTCACCTCGGCCACTGGTCGGTGTCTTGGAACGGCGATTCCAAGTCTGTTATTTTCGGTCAAATCAGACTGAGAGCTTATGAATTCGGACTAATATATGCGCAGCCTTCGCTCTTGTTAATGAAGGAAAAGTCGTGGCATTTTGCCTTGATCAATTTTAGAATACATCCGATATCCAATAGGAGAGGAGTTGTATTTTAGTCAATCTCCAAAAGATTAATTTTTTATTCGGTACCAGATGCATCTGGAAACTCGTCGGAGTAAAATTGTCGTAGACTTCTTTTCATTGACCGCAAAAATTGACGTAATGGTTTTAAAATAAAAAATTACGATCTTGTAGAATATGAACACATACATAACATAAATTAGAAAGTAAATTCTTTCACCGGACAAGACGAACTCTCACATGCTGAACTCTCGCAGAAGATTAATGTCTGTCTACAAGTGTACTAATGAAAAATTTGTCATTGAAAATTTCCTCGAAATCAAATTCTTTCATGGGATATCCGTTGTGTTTCGAATTGCATCCGAGAAAAAAATGTTCAAATTCAGTTTGTTTTTTATAGGAAGCTCTAAGATGGTCTTCGACTTTTCATGCCTTAAAGCTGCCAGTCTGTGTTCTGCATACATAGAGTCGCAAAAGAGAGTTCATTGCCTTTTATAAAATTCGCATAGACTGCGCGACTATTTCCATCGGCGAGCTGAATAATTAACAAAAATATAACAGTGATAAGAATAAAAATCTCCGAATATGAAATGCACGCAAAGAATATTGAAAGAAGAATGGTGTCTCGGGAATATTGCACTCACTGCTAATTTGAAGTCAATTATTGAATGTTCTTCCATACCGATCGAAGCTAGAGCGTCATGCAAATTTATAAGGATTCTCAATTCGACATTGCTACTTATCCGTTTCTCAACCGCCCCCTTCCCTCACATCAAATCTGATCCATCTCGCTAAACGAATAGAAGAAAAATGGGCCGCTTAATCTAAACGGTTTAGCTGAATGATTATGTTACGGACGAGTCGATCAATCCTGGTACGCTGTCACTTAGCTTTAAATATGAAAAACTCTCCCTCTCTCTTCCCCGTTACGGAAATACTCACAACGTGGGCGTCCTCGTCTACAATGACGACGACGACGACGACTTTCCGTGACGCGCGCACCGCCAATCGTCGGCTAAGTCACCCGCCGTGAAAATAGCACCACCTTGCCGCCGGGGGCGAGATTCTCGCCAGTAGCGATTCTTACCCCGTCGCAGCATCAGACGGGGTAGCATTTCCAATTTCGAAATGAAAGCGCGTGCAAGTGGCGGAAATTGACATTTCCTCGAAATAACGCAAGTACCTTGTCGATTATATGCTGACCTTTCTGTTGCTCCAATTGTACGATATTTTTGCGGCCGTACAATTAAAATCTTAACACAAAATTGTTACATCGCAGCCTCCGCTGATCTGTGATATAATTTTTTATTTTAATTCCAAATTTTTAATTCCAGCAACTGGAACGCTGTTCCCCAACCAATCCCATTGAAGTGAATCCATAAAAATACGTCGACTTGCTTTTACATCTCGATTGTCCCGTTCTCTTTTCTCCTTTTTTCTCAATATCCTACCCGAGAAGATAAAAAACATGTTATTACCACCCGATCATCCCAGCGCGCGCGATGTACGGCCCTGGTGCCCTCGAAAGCGTCCCCGATGTCCTCGAAACTTCGCCCCTGCTTACGCACGCGTGAATATTGCCGGCCTACGCACGCGTAAATATTGCCGCCACCACGTTCCGCATCCCGCACATCCCTTTTACTCCCCGCCCCCTCCTACTCCTTCGTACCCCTCCACCACCTGTCCACCCCAGCCACCCCCTGTGCGAATTGTGCGGTAGAACGAAGCGAGAGACAACCTTCTCACGCGCTTTTTCTCTATTCTGTTGCAGATACCAGCTCGACGTACACAACGTCTCGCGAGTTCACCACTAGTCACATCAGCACGCAGACCTCGTCGACGTCGTCGACAACGTTGAGCCGTGACGTCGTCACCGTCTCCGTCCAGTATAATGTGTCAACCACAGATCTCGAGACCAGCCACGGCAGGTGCGTGCGTCTGTCGCGGCGATGACGTTCGCGAAATTGATCGCGACGCCGTATTGGATAATTATACGCGATCGCTCACGCATATTGATTCGCCGATTGCGGAGAAAGTTGACGGGAGAATTTATCATATATTATGTACCTATATTTCTATTTCTTTATAATCATATATCTCTATTTATATACAGGGTGTCCGGGATCTTTTGGAAACGACAAATTGTGAAGGTCCAATCAAACTGAAAAAAAAACTCAAGTACCATTTTGCCAAATCCGCAATAGTTATTAAGTTATTAATGATTGAAAGTGACCATATGTAGAAGCTCTTTTAATTGATAACTTATTTGCAAAATGGTAAAGAATTTTTTTGTTCAGAACGACCTAATCTACAATGACAGCTATTGTGTTTAGCGATAGATAAGTATATTGAACCTTGAACCCTGAATTTCGAACCTGTCGCTAGTCGTCATCTAATTGTAGAATTAGGTCATTCTGAATAAAAAAGTCCTTTACCATTTGGCAAATAAGTACGCAAATTTTCAAGTTATCAGTTAAAAGAGCCTCTAGATGTGGTCATTTTCAATCATTGATAGCTAGTGCGATTTTTGTAAAATGGTACATAACTTTTCTTCTCAATTTCATCTGATTAATCTTCACAATTTTTCGTTTTCAAAAGATCTCAGACATTCTGTATATATGTTACTTTGTCTCATACATATTTTTTTATATTATTTATTTATTACGAAAGAAAATACCTCTTATACGTTACACATTATGAGAAGAACACAAGTTGTTAGAGATTTACACTGAAACAAGATTAAAAAATCAAAATTTTAACTGTAACATTCACTATCCATTATTTACATATTCTGTTCTATATTGATATTTATGTGTATTGATATATATTTATCTTGTCCATGTGATGTCGCGAGAGTATGCGTCATTATTATCCGACAACTCCGCAATCAGCTCGCGCGTCGAACTCGCACGCGCGGGAGACGAGAGACGGAGAGGCGACTCGATGCTAACCGATTGTTACGCCTTGCAGCAGCATTGTGACGCACCGATCGACCACCGTGACGACCCCGAGCACCACGACGGAGATGACGGAGCCGCCGCCGCCGCCGCCACCGCCGATGTATCCGCCGATGCCTACTCCGCCCAAGAACAACAACAAACGAATAACATCCGAGGCGGCGGAGAATGCGGCGCTGATAATCGGCATCATAGCGGCCGCGCTGATAGCGATCGTGCTCATCATACTGATAATCCTCAAGTTCAAGAACCGGCCGGAGACCAGCTACAAGGTCGACGAAACTAAGACATTCTGCCAAGACCCGAACGCGGCCCTCTTGGGCGCCGCGGGTTCCGGCCAAGCGTTCAACGGCGCCCTGAAGAACGGCGCCAACGGTAGCAAGAGCAACAAGAAGCGGGAACTCATAGACATTAAAGAGTGGTACGTGTAAACGGACGGAATCCTCACGCGCTCGACACCTGGAGGACACCGCCGGCTGGCTCTTGGTCTCCGTGTGTCGCGGCTCGGTGCTGCTCGCATCTCCCGTCGCCTTTTGTCTTTTCCTGTTGGAAAGGCTCCGGGGATCGAGGGACACAGGATCCGTTTAGCGAGAAGGAGCGTGCGCAACGGCGGGACTTGGTGGAACTGCGATTTTCGCGACCGGCAAGCGTGCGGGAAACCAATCGTTCTCTCGGGGTAGAGGTTCATCCTCGCGTTGCCGCGGCTGCCGCATGCCAGGCAAGTCTCCCGGATCTCGACTCGATATGCTAGGATCCATCTCAGGGAGGAAGATGATCGGACGTGCTCCAAAAGAGAGTCCCCAAGCTGTTCGCCGCGGCATAGTGGACGATTTTCACACGGAGGTGTCACTCGCGACATGCGACGAAATCACCGGCGAAACATGAAATAATAAGTATACAAGCGCGTGCAATGTTCCTCGAAGAAGCTCTCCCGACCATCGGTTCAAGGGAGACGCTCTGGAAGAGGCCTTTGGTGACGGGAGGACCGATCGTACGCGACTGAAGTAGGAATCCTTATCGTGTCCCTCTGCAACGTTCCTGTAAAGGACTCGCGCTACGCGATAGAGCGATCCGCGATTGAGATCAAGTATCCTTGATAAGATACGTTTCCGAAGGACCTTGAAATCGCGATCGGTAGATCGTGCGTGCAGAGGAAAGGACGTTCGTCTTTCGAGAGCATGACGGAGAGGAGGTAGATCGGAGCCGTCACGTTGAAAGAGGAAGAAAGAGAAAGAGATTCCTCTTCCTCCCTCTTTCTCTCTTTTTCTTTCTCTTTTTCTGGCATCAAGCGTGCAGAATCGAGAAAAGAAGAGTCGCGCTCAAAGAGATTCTTCGGACTGTTTTTCCCGCGAGAAGATCCGATAAGATGCGAGATTTCGATTGTAGTCCTCTCTTTCTTTCGATTCGTAAGACTTCAAGCTGAAAATTCTTGTTCCTTGAAAGAACGATGATTCTTCTTCGAAGTAAGATGGAAGCGTAGAAAAACGAGGATCGAGGGTTGATTGCGAATCGGCCATGTGGCGACGTTGCTCGATCTTACTATTTGCACTTGATTAGCAACTGAGAAAAAAAGAGAGAGAAGACTAAAAGAGAAAGAAAAAGAGAAACGGAAAGAGAGAGAGAGAGAGAGAGAGAGAGAGAGGGAGGGAGAAGGGAGTAAATTGAAGTCGAAGAGTTGGGTGAGAATGTGAAGCGGCTTTTGTCTCGGTTTCTCCAGAACGATTTCGAGGAACGTAGAGAAGAAGCAGGCGCGAGGGTTGATCTAGGGAATAATTAATGAAAGAGACACTGGGGATAATATTGAGCGCAGTGACAGATTCGCGCGACATGACATAAGGAATGACTTTTAGGAATCAACTTGCACCGAGAAAGTAGATTGTTTTGTTATTTTGCGGATTTTACTTCCAACATTCTTACCACGAACGGTCTCTTGAGCGATTACGTCGGGATGGCGCGTGCAATTGTTCCGTACCATCATTGTTTATCGCTGTGAGATTTTATGAACGTTACGAGGTTTTTTACAGAAAATTGTTGATCTCTAGGGCAAATGGTTTGCGTTGATACCGGGTGCTGTATCAACACACAGTACGATTAGCTGATTAAAGGTTGTACCATTTTCTCCTCCATGAAAAAGCAAGGAAGCTTTGCAATGTTTAATCAGTCGACTGTACGACGGCTTTGCCTGTCCGTTTCGCAAATGCGTGCGATCTCAGCGTGATTGTCAGCAAGCCTTGGAGGTAAACTCGCTGAAAAGATGTGCAAGGGAGAGTGCATGTGCAACTTGGCGAAACAGGCAGGCAACCCATCGTACTGACTCGTATGTCGACGCAACACCCTGTATACATACAAATGCTTGGTATCAAGCACGAAGTTAAGTTTCACAGGGTCAAGTTTTACATAGAGCTGTGTTCTGCGATTCCTTCATCGCTATAGAACGATACTTCGGCTACAACAGAGTGCTGTTTGCGCGCGATTCATCACGATCGATTCGACGATAGATATTAGCGGATTAGAGGGTTAAGCCGCTAAACGTGATAGCCCCGAACGAATTTTGCCGCGTGGCGACGACGTGATTCGTAATTTTACACATAAGCTAATCTCTCCTAGTATTGTTTCTATACGAGGTGTAATACTTCTGCCGGCGGCAAGAGTCCGAGTTACGCTTCATTCTCGACGCGCGAGCCTCGTGAGGACGAGATGTTGGAAGTGAAACGAAAGTTAGGAGCGAAAGTATCGCGATCGAGCGATCCTACTCTATCCTATTAAACACATTCATTGTTGTATAGAAGAGCAAGATAAAAAAAATATATATATATATGATACAGACACAGACACACATACGTACATTTATCAATTATGTTATGCGTGTAAATTGTTTGACGGATTGAATAGATTTTATTATATATATAAAGTCTCTGTTTTTGTGTGAGCGAAGGATACGTGACATGCGTATAACAACGTCCGCGCGGAGGCCTTGAGCGAACGAAGCACACTCGACTGGAGGAACATCGTGAGCTCCGCGAGAGCCTCTCTTCCTCTCTATCTCTCGTTCGGCACGAAATTCCCCGAGTGTATCAGCGGAAACTTATCAGAGCGAAGTCGCGACGTTTTCGAGTTCGATCGCCCGCTGAAGTTGACTCGATTGTAAGATAGCAGCAGTTCGCTCGACGCGTTTCTCTCGATGTTCCTCGACGTATTTGACGCGTTCACGTGCGCTCGGGTGTCCCGCGTGAGATTGTACGTACCGCGACTCTTATACATATGGAAAGTAATCTGTAAGTAATTCGGGAGAAGAGGGAAGAAGAAAAAAGCGAGATACTCTTAACGAATAGGTGATTTATATAGCATATACGCGAATATACTTATACATAAATACAGGGTGTGAATGCAGTATTGTCAGTACGAGTTAGGCAGACGAGTTCGGCGGTATCTTGTAACGATGACGCCGAGCGCACGGCGAATCGCGAGTGCACTGAGTCGTTTCTACCAAGTTGCATTGTCTCCTCCTGATCGAGATCCACGACACGCTCGTTATATGCAGAGAGCGGCCCAGGTCACGCCTGGGCCCGGCCGGTCTGCGTATAGTTTCACATGTTGTTGTTTCAGTTGAATGTATTGCTATTAACGTGTTTAATCGCCGACGCATCTGGCGCCAACCAAGATCTCCTCGTCAAACTCACCCGTTCGACTGGAAGCCAAGACCAAAAAAAGTAAACTCCGAAATGTCAAAGACGAATAATTGATTCATCATGAATGTTGTGTCTCTGTACAGTTAATTATCAATGCCGTCGGTGTATCAATGAAACGCTAGAGAAACCAAAGCGGCTTTCGTCGAATTATCAGAATAATCGGTGAGAGATAAAAAGGAATTTAACGAAACTCCGCGAGTTCAAGAGGAAAGAAAGGGAAGACGATTGGTTGTTCGTTGCCGTTAGTCGGTGCGGCCGGCTATTAACACGGTGAATGGTAACGACATGCCGCACGACGAAGCGGCGAGAGACTCGTCGCAGAAAAAGAAGCAATAAGTAACGAAAGGAGGCTTAGCGTTTAAACTGATCTGTCGTTATGAAGCGCGGCGACACACGTTCGGTTCCTAAAGCGTCGTCGGTCCCGCCCGACTCCCGAGCGGACAATTCGTCGCGTCGGGTCTGCTCTTTCCGGCTTGCGAACTTTCCACCACCATTGTCGTTCGCGTTTGTCGGACTCTCGGCTCGAGATCGAGAAACCAAGGAAGCGCGTGGCCGGAAAGAGCAGGCCCGAGGCGGACGAATGCGAAAAGGGAGAGAATGTATGCAAATTGTCGTTCAAACGTACGTCCACGCCAGGGATGAGTAAAATACTGCGGGGTGCTTGCGAGTGACACGCGAGAACGCATCCCTCGAATATTCGTTGATTTGCGTACGAATGAGCGAGCGAGCGAGCGAGCGAGCGAGTAAGCGAACGAACGAACGGATTCGTCAATTTCCGCGGATGGAGAGAAAACGTGTTTAATACAACAATACATATCTTCGAGGCACGATTGATTAGCGGCGGATCAAATGAGAAAAAGAGGAAGAAGAAAACGAAGAAGAAGAAAAGAATGCGCTATGGTTGAATCATAGACTCATACACGTAGACTGAGTCCTTTCTTATGAGACTTTTAAAGATACAAAAGGCAGCTGCATTCTCCTTTCACTGTCCACAGGTATGTTGTCTTCGTCCAGCTTCCTCCAGTGGGGGTCGAGTTGAACGAAGATCGAGTGCCTGTGATACAAGCCAGGTCCTTTTCAAATGTAGTCCTCTTTCAGCTTCTGGTGAAACGCTCAGTCTATGTACGTAAGTCTCTGGATTGAAGTAGTTGTTGTAAAAATTTCGTGTTTCCAAAACAAAGAAAAAAGAATCGTCAATACGACATCTGAGCAATTATTAGTAATTATTAGGAGGCGAAATAGGAATCTTTTCATTGTCGCAATGAAGGAGATAAAGGGCCAGTGAGAGGACTTATGATGTGACAGACTCTCATTCGTCCTTCGTCTTCTCTGTGATGATTGTGTGTCGAAGAGGAAATTTTCTGCTGGTTCCTTGGTACGGGCGCCAGGGGAGGCATTCGCCATTCTCGTACGGCACGGATACGTCCCGGACGTTTTATATTTTAAAATGAATTCGGCATAATCGCATGCGAGTTAAATCGATAGGTACGTCTTGGAGCGTCTCGGACGACGAAGAACAGCGGGCCTCCCCTGGCATTAGCAAGCGGCTGCAGCGAGTACTTTGCCCATCGCTGGTCGAGACTGACTCTCGACGCGATCAATCGAAGGCGAGAAAAAAACGTCCGATTGTTATAAACTGCTCTCGAATATTTTGTAAGTTCCGCGTTCCTCCTTTTCTCTTCTGTAGTTCTGCACTTCTCTCTCCTCCTCTGCGTGTGGGATCGTCCTCTTCTTCATTACAACTGCCACGCCTGCTCCACGGGATCTCGGGATCGGTTGCTAGTATCGATATCTTTCCTTTATCTCTGCTTCTCTTTCTCTCTCTCTTTCCCTCTCTCTCTTTCTCTCTCTCTCTCTTTCTTCCTCTTTCTCTCTTTTTCTCGCTCTCTCTGTCTCTATTTCTAACTCTCTATCTATTTTATCTATCTGACAGAAGAAAAAATCTTTGTCTACTCGTCTATCTGTATAGAGCATTCGCCGCTTCTCTCTTTTTCTTAGACAAGCTGGGAGTAAACGGAGATTTTATTAACGAATTGTAAGTCGATACGAGCACGTATTTCGAAGTAACAATCCTCAGGGAAGCGCAGTTAGCGCGATCGATCGGAATGAACGGAACACTCCACAGATCGATCGATTATTAGCAGTGACTGATATCTGTTGATCGTGACTTTTCTCTCTCTCTCTTTCTCTCTCTCTCTCTCTCTCTCTCTCTCTCTTTCTCTCGCTCTTTCTCTCGCTTTTTCTCTTTCTTTGTCTCTCTTATCAGTTGAGAACGTTTCGACGAAGCTCGATCCTTTTCAAGAGAGTCACGCTTTCTTTTATTGCTCGAGTCTCTGTTCGAACGGCTCTCTTGATTTCCCTTTCTATCTTCTCCTTCTGTCCAATCAGTTTTCTTACATATTTTTGATCTCGACGAGTGTGAGAATCCTTCCCAACGACATATATCGATAAATGAGTTACGGCAAAAAAAAGAAAAAAACACGGCTACGTGCACAAAGCCCGCGAATCGACACGTCGGATGAAGCTTCTTTATAATCTTTAATCGCACAAGAGCTTGAACTTATCATCGAGGCAGAAAAAAATAAAAAGAAAAAAGAAAAGAAAGAAAAACAGTGCCGCGGTCCATTTTTTGCGCGGATCGCTTTTACGCTTAACGAGGCACAATAAATCTTAAACTCTCTCGTCTTCGCCGGACTTGCAATTGTTCGCCCCCTCCTTGCCACTCCCACCCCATCTCACCCCAACCTCTCGAAGTCATTTGTAGACTATGGATAAATAAATCGGTGTGTGGATTTTGTATACATTTATGTGACTAAACCTTGCGCGCGGGCAGTTTTAACGATATAATGTAATGCGATAACAACGATATCAGAGAGCGATTCATTAGAAACGTTTCTTCTCTTCTTCGCTTCAGCCCGACGATCGATCGATCATCTTCGGTCTGGAAATCATAATTGGGATTTTATTTCGTACAAGTAATAGAAAAAAAGAGAGACAGCTGTAACGATAAACTCGTCGTCGTCGTCGTCGTCGTCGTCGTCGTCGTCGTCGTCGTCGTCGTCGTCGTCGTCGTCGTCGTCGTCGTCGTCGTCGTCGTCGTCGTCGTTACTGACTTTCTTCCTTTTCCTCGGTCCTTTTCCGATGAAAGTCGAACGCCTCCACTTTATCGACAGGAGAATCCAAACATATTGTTATCACTGCCCTCTCTGATTCTCTATCTGCATATCCTTCGATGTACCGATGACTAACGTTTATACTACACTAAATTTAACTTCTATAAAGATATATTTACCGAGCAGTGTTATACTCTACTATTAACTCTTACGCATTATGTCGAGAACTTAAAGGAAAACGAAAAAAAAAAGTAAGAAACGTGTCGCGGATGAGCGCTAGAGCAGTCGGAGTAACCGAGAAGTTATGTATACCGAGATATCGCCACTATGACACTACGAATTATAACGGACTGATAATAACCCGGGAGAATATAAGCGAGAAACAGATGAGCAAGCAAGAGGAAACAGCGAAGGGAAGAAAAAATAAAATAAAAAAAATATGAGAAGGTAAACGCTCACTCACAGCTGTATCTAGAGTCGCTATAGCTAGATGGAATTATATTTTACATTGTACAGTCGTACGTACGAGTGCACTATGGACTATAGATAGTAAACTATGTTCGCGTATCGGGCGAGAACATGAAGGCAAGGCGGAAGAAACTGAGAGAGTGTGATACCGAGAGGCACGAGCGTACAAGGGCTGAGAAGGGAATGCCACACAGGAGCAGACACATTTTCGTTGTCGACTGGCTGCGAATTTCTACGACACGTTGTATGTATGTATGTATAGTAGAAGACGTATGCACGCGCAGATGGCTGATCCCCGAGGTGGTGAAGAGAACGTGTCGTCGAGCGGATTGTGTTGCGCAGACTGGCGCTGTACACGGATCTTTGTTGTTGAGCGAAAACATTAAACCCGACAAGAGAGAGGGAGAGAGAGAGAGAGAGAGAGAGAGAGAGAGAGAGAGAGAGAGAGAGAAGGGAGAATAGGACGAGAAAAGACGCGACACTCTCGAGATATCGTCGACAATTTCGCATAGAGTTTGACACCGACGAACAGACGATGCAAAGAAACGAAGAGCATGTTACTTCAACATTCGATTTTGTTCGCGTGTGTATTTGACTGTCGAGCAAGATTCCTTTAAACTCCATTCTGGTCGAAATCGCGTCGATCCGTAGCGAGGGAAATTTCACGGACGGTATGGGATGTCTCGATCTCTCGATCTCCGGCGATGTAGCTCGGGCCGGACGTTGCGGAAAGATGCGTCGCACAGCGCTAGGATGAATCGTCGCCGGCCAACACGGTCCCGCAGGATCGAATTTGGCCGTTCTGTTCCACACACACAGGTCATATGATATATAAATAAATACGGTAAATACGGGATAGACGTATATGGTGCGTTTAGATTTTTTACATGTCAACAAGGCGGAGGGTCCCGTTTCGTTAGTGTTCGCCTTCCCTATGCGGCGTACCTTTAAGCTGGGCCTCGATCGAATTACCCGTTATCATTTCGCCTGGTATATAGTTTACAGTCGGCAGGAACGGACCGGAGCTGAGTGAAACGACTATTTTTTATATTTAACGCGACGTCGCCGGCGATCGCGAAAGAGCGGACGGTATGTTTGATCCACGCGCTATACACATTCACATTTTAATTAAATTAGAGCATGATATATATTTCGCGTGCGCCTGCGCGCGCTCGTTGAAGGAGGATAATAGAGAGACGAGGCGAACACTGTGTGAGCTTGCCATATCGGTTATATATATAAATATTGAAATAGTGTTTTCATCAGCTTCAAGGGAAATACATTTTCACGTTAATCTCTCGCAATGAAGAAGAAGAAGTAAAAAGTGGGAAGGAAAATAGGAGAAAACGATAAGAAGAGTGCAGATACACACACGCATATACACATGTGAGTAACGTAGTGCGCGCACTGACGCATTACTGATATTCTCCCGAGACATTAGGGACATTGTAAATATATAGAAATAATGCCGTAACTACGAAATTATATGAATAAAGTATTGAAACTGTGCACACTGAAGATATTTCGATTTGCCCCTCCGACGTCACGTACGAGGGCCATTCAAATATAAACCGGATTTTTTTTACAGATTTATTGGTAACAGATGAAATTACAAAAGCGATATATTATTTTTCTGCCTAGTTCCCTTCAACGGAAATGCATTTTCTCCACCTGGTAAGTAGTTTCTTGACCCCTTCATCAAAAAAAGTAGAAGGGCGCTCGAACAGCCTGTTGCGCACGTAATACTCAACCGCTGCGTCGTTGTTAAATCTTTCCCCTCCTAAAGCCTCTTTCGGGGGTCCAAACATGTGAAAGTCACATGAGGATAAATCGAAACTGTAAGGAGGGTGTTCAAGAGGTGTCCAGTACATTTCTCCGAGTTTATCGCGGGTTAAGGCTGCTGTATGAGGCCGCGCGTTGTCATGGAGAAGTAGATGGTATCCAAGGTATTCTGAGAGAATTGTGTGAGCACTCCCAATACTTATGCTCCGATGAGATTTCGACAACAGTTAAGCGACAACAGTTAAGCGCCGGTCATCTTCCACAAGTTCGCGAACGGCCCGAATGTTCTCATCAGTGACACTCGATCGCGGACGACGTTCGTGACTTTCGTTTTCCACAGCATTACGACCACTGCGAAATTTTTTGGTCCAATCAAACGCTTGGGTTCTTGACAGGGTATTATCTTCAAATTGTGCTTGGAGTCTGGTCAAAATTTCAGTTGGTTTGACGCCTTCGTTAGCGAGAAATCGGATGATAATGCGTTGCGCAACAATCGTAGGTACCTCTTGTTCAGTCATGGTGTTACTGATGAGGGAACAGCAACTGAGGAATGTTGCGGGGGGTCGCTCTCCTCCATATATCTCTACTTCCTAACTGCTTGAAACGCTTCGGCCCGCTTGCGGCTCTTTCCGAGTCCGCAGGTAAAAAATCCGGTTTATATTTGAATGACCTTCGTATTAGGAGGTTAAATTAGTTCCCTAGCAATAGATGGCTTTAATAATAAGTTGATGGTTAGTACGAATGTTGAAATCTGGCAACACTGAAAGACATCTTTATGTGACATTTTGCGTGCTATTGTTACTGATAGTTTCATTGTTTATACGCATCTAAAATGATGGGTCGTACAAAATTGCATTTTCGACTTTCAGTATTTTTTTTATTTAATTTGAAAAAATCGGCAACTGAAGCTCATGAAAGCATGTTACAACTTATGGTAATCAAGCTCTATCGTATTCCAACTGTAAATTTTGGTTTCAACGATTCAAAAATGGTGATTTCGATTTGAGTGACAAAGAACGTTCTGGTCAGCCAAAAAATTCAAAGATTCTGCATTCCATTCAAAGATTCCAAGCATTATTGAATAAAAACACCGCTCAAACGGACAAACAGTTGGCTAAACAACTCAATGTCGATAAATTAACAATTTCTAAACACCTACACGCCATGGGAAAAATTCAAAAGAAAGGCAAATGGGTTCCACATGAATTTAGTGAGAGTGCCATTGCAAATTGTTTAAATATCTCCATGCCTTTGCTTGGCAGACAGAAAAAATAATTTTTTGTGGCGAACTGTACCTGAAGATGAAAAGTGGATTTATTTTGAAAGTCCGAAGCAAAAAAGATCAAGGATTAATTCATAACAACCATCAACATCGACACTAAAATGAAACATTCATGGTCACAGAGCAATGTTCTGTATTTGGTGGGATATTGAAGGTGTGGTGTACTATGAGCTTCTAAAACCGAATGAAACAGTTACAGGGGAGCGGTACCAGCAACAATTGAACAAACTGAATGATGAATTGATGCAGCAAAGGCCAGCGATAGCCAGCAATAGACGCAAAATGATTCTTTTGCGCGATAATGCTCGTCCACATGTTGCTTTAATCGTCAAACAAACATTGTTAGGGCTTGAATGGGAAATCCTCCGCACCCAGCATACTCTCAAGATCTAATACTATTTGCTTACCATTCCGATCGATGCAGCACGCTTTGGCAGATACACACTTAAATAATTACGACGATGTGCAAAAATGAGTCGCTCTGATTGGATTGCTTCGAAAGACAGATTGTTCTATCGTCGCGAAATCGCTGTGTTGCCAGAAAGATGGAAAAGAGTCACAGTTAACGACGGAAAATATTTTGATTGATGCAAATTTACAAAATAAGAATTAATTCAACTTCCTAATATATTCTATCGGACGCGCGAGAAACACCTTTGTGTGACCCTGTTAAATATAAAAACGATCGAAACGGAAAGGAAGTAAGAAAACATGACGCGTTTAATCTTGTGACTTGCGGTTATCCATAATAATAATAACAATAATAATATAATGACAATAATATGGAAAAAAGACTGGTGAAATTAACATGACGATGAATGAGCCAAATGTATCTCGGTTGCAAGAAATAGAGCTTGTGGAGCCGAATTTGGGTCATAAGAACCCCAGAGATTCTGTTTTCTGTGAGCAAAGCGCGTTTGCCTCGTTCATTATCGTCGCGTTAAATTGGTCAATTTTTCTCCTCAGTAAACGATATAGTAAAAAGTAATCAATAATAATAATAACAATATGCACAAAACAATCAGTAATGTAATTGTAATAGTATTAACAACAACGCCAGTTTTCTACGTATTGTTTTATTCCGTAAGATGCAAATGTAACATACACATATACGCTGTTTACTCTGCAGTCGAGTCTACATACTCTACGTCTACACAATCACGTCACATATCAATCGATAAAAAAGAACCACACACATCGCACGACTAATCGTCGCTCTTAACTCTTATATTCTGCTTGGGTCTATAAAAAAAAAAACCAAAAAGAAATTTAACTCTACGTAATTTTTTTATATCTAATTGTTAGTACTCTGTATTCTACTTCGATTTTGTGTATATTCCATTTAGGAAAAGTCCACGAAAACAAAGTCGTGAAATATAGAGTACTAACAATTAGATATAAAAAAGCTTATGTAGAATTAAATTTCTTTTCAATTTTTTTTTTTATATAGAATCGAGCGGAACATAAGGGTTAATTTGACGACTTATGACTGTTTCTATCAACCTTGGTTAACTTAATGGGTTGGTTTGTTCCAATGGAACTGACCAATTGCATCTGTCGTCAATCGGAATTGGCGAGTGGGATTGGTCAGTTCCGACGAAATAATCAGCCGGTTAAATTAATCACGGTTGGTAGAAACGGCCATTATAAAACGCCATTATAGTATTCGGTGTGGTACGTGCTGACAATGACTAGATACGAATGATGCGCGTGTCGGAGGATACGAGAGGTGCGGCGACGAGTTTCGCAAATCGGCGAAGTTCAACGGCGAAATGGTGTGGCGACGACGAGAACACGATAGACGGCAAGAAGGACTTGGGACGTGGAAGGGCCGAAGGGGAGGGGAGTTAGTGAAGGAGGAACGGGCGCTTATATGGTGGGAATATAAGTGGACGATGTGATGCTGCTTCGCAGCAGCGTGTCCGAGGTGTGCTGCGCCCCGGAACCCTTGCGAGATGCGCGCTTGTGGGGATGGAGGTTCAACGGGGGTAGGTTCGGGTGCTCGATTCTCGTCGGAGAACTCACACGCGGGCGCAGGGTGCCACGTTGAATCGTGAGAATGCCTAAAATTACACACCACGCGATGGGTGGATTATTATCACGTGCCACCGCCTCGGTGAGACACGTTTCGTAATAAAGATAGGCCGCCACATCGAGCTGTGGGGCTGGGCAAAGAAGGATCGAGAGTGGGATTACCGGAATCGTTCGGTTCCAAGACGTCGTTGAGCTGATAGTACTCGGTCTTGACAGACAAAGGCTCCTCGTAATCCACGAACGCGGTGTTGTCGAAAGCCTTATCGTCCTTCGGCCGACTTTGCACCGGGCTAACGGCTGGCGGATCGGCGTAAGTCTAGAAGGACATCGGTTTACGCTCTATCGTGGCGTTCCACTTACTCACGACGGTGAGAGACAAGCGGTTAAACGTTCAGTGGGATTGTTGTTTTTCAGGCATTAGGCGTGTATACGGTGTCCGCAGACTGACCGAGCTATCTTTCGAGACTATCCCTGTGATTGTTAAGTTCCTCTTTGGGAATTCAAAATCGATCGACAGAGAGAAAGAGAGAGGTAAAACAAGATCAGTGGGCGAACGAGAGAAAAGGTGGCTCTGGTCAGGCCGGGGACACTTTGTACGCGTAAGAAGTAATAATCACGTAATACAAACGTATTGTTAAATTGCCTTGAGTTTTACATGTTCGGTTGGTGTGGTCGTACAGGCGCGCTTTTGAAACTGCCCACCACCGATGGTCTCGTATGTGTGCTCTTCCAGGTAGTGTCTGGTGGTACCACGTGGCGTAAGGGTAGCCCACATCACTCGGCTGTCTTGCATGGTGTCGGTCGCGCACGGATACAGCACCGCCTCATTTTGGACCCTACCGTTTTTCGTTTGCATGCCGGAGGCCGCGTTCGGCATGGAGATCACACCGCTCTTGCCGCTCCTGTTGCTACGGCGAATCATATTCGAGTCGTGCGTCTCGTTGGATGTATCAGAAAAGAAGAAAAAAGAAAGTTCCGAAGAGAGGCACGAGAGCAAAGTTAGGAGTGCGATCATTTTGGAGGGGATGAGAGGATAACGTGTGTGCGTGAAGGTTTTATATTTATGATGGGAAACTGTCGTGAGATCAAAGGGATATACTTACAATTTGCACTTTAAGAACAATGTTGCTAGCACTATGCCGATGAAAGTGACGCCGACGCATGATGATATCAAAATCAGGAGCCATGTGTCGTCGAACACAGTGCCTGAAAGTTTGCATTATGCGTCCTCAGATCTGATCCTCTCAGATGTTATCTTTATTATATTTTCTATATTAATCCTTGAAAGTCTTTATTCTCTTCTTTTTTCTTTTTTTTATAAATATTTCTGGCCTCTTTACCAACCTTGCTGAGGCATCTCGATATATTGAACACCTTCAGAGCGCCGATCGCAGAAGTGCTTGCAGGGGCTGTCATTTAGGTGCGGCAGGAATGGCAGAATGTCACTGCTTGGATAAAAGTCAGAACCCTGCTGCAGAATAGCCGGAAACGGCGGTGGTGGTATGTGGAGGATGTCGGGGGGAGGTTCGAGGGTGCAAGAGGCACAGGTCGAATTCATGATTGTGTCCAATGCTCTCATCTGTAAATCGAAATTAACAGCGCCAAGATGTTACGACCCGCGACATTACACAAATACAATCGAAGGGTATATCAACGGAAGTATATAAAGACGAATCAATATACAAAGCGTATCGGACAATCAAATTATGTTCCTAATCTATTGACAAAAATATCACCATCTGCACCGTTCCAATGATCAAAGATCAAATCTTAGTAGTAATAGTCTCAGATTATCGACATGCAAGAATCATTGTCAATTCAACACTATTTTCGCCGCCTCTCCAAAAGAGTTTACGAGATTTTGCAGCGAGTTCTTCTAGCAAGAAAAAATGAGATACCGTTAAACTGTTGAAAAATATTTTAATATATATTTATCTATACGAATATATAAAAATATGAAACCAACATATGTAAGGGGTACAGGGATAGAATGTAAGTTGAAATCGAAGGAGAAGATGTCGCGACAAGACGAGCGTTTAAACTAAAATACGCAGGAACAAAATTGAAAAAGTCCGTGTAAAACCTTCAACAGTAACGTTAAATCTCCATCCACTCTGCTCTCTCTCTCTCTTTTCCTGTTTTCTCGACTATGTTCCGTTTTCGGAATCTCAAATGGAGCACCGAACACACGAAATAAATCGACGGCGCTCAGGTAAACTCGTCCATCTTGCACGTGTATCACGAAATCGTGTCGCACGGATCCGACACAAGCTGAAGAGAAGTGTTAGCCGGTGATAAGGAACTTTACTCTTACCATTGAAGAGCACTAGCCCCGCCGAATTCTGACATCGGAGGGTGCAACGAGACCCGTCAACGGCGCACGCGTGTCTTTATTGAACGTAGGTGACAGCCACGTACAGGGCCGTGTTTAAATCCGTAGTCTCCATGATTGCAAACCTGCAGGCCGAGTAGGGTAGTAACAAGTTAGGTCGGTGAACGATTTTAAATGTGAAAAACACATTGTGGTATATATATATTTTTTTGTGTTCAGAATGACCTAATCTACAATTATATGACGGCTATTGTGCCTAGCGACAGGTTCAAGATTCAGGGTTCGAAGTTCAATATATTCATATCTATCGCTAGACACAACAGCCGTCATTGTAGATTGGCTCATTCTGAACAAAAAAGTCCCTTACCACTTGCAAATAAGTACAATAAGTTACCAATTAAAAGAGCTTCTAGATGTGGTCATTTTCAATCATTAATAACTTAATAACTATTGTGATTTTTGTAACTTGACTTTTCTTTTCAGTTTGATCTGATTAATCTTCACGATTTTTCGTTTCTAAAAGACCCTGGACACCCTGTATAACTGAGACATCGCTTAGAGAAAAACACATTCAAATATTGAGTATAAACATTTCATATTTAAATGTTTTTTCTATAAAGGATATTTTACATCAACAATAAATCTACTTACTCGGGATTGTACAAATTCCTCGACAAACGAAACGCTTTCCAGACAAAATACTGTAAAAAGCATCAAATAACCGCACACTTATATAAACGATATATAAATTACAGATAATAAACAAATAAATTCGGCACAATGTAAAACAGAGCTCGACAAACTTTCGGTCGATTTTCGGAAGCTACGCCTTCTATCTTCCCTTACCGCGCGGCGGATCCAGCAACTGACGGTCGCGGCTCGCGACCTCAGGACCGTTGAGATCATAAGGCGCATCTATGTGGTTTAAAAAAAAAAACGCATTGGCAATAGTACCTCATGGGTGACGAGGAAACCTATTATGTTACCTTCTAATTATAAAAATATAAGAAAAAAAATATATATATTTATACAAGTATATATTTGTACATGTTTGTACGAAATATTATACATATAGTTGTATCGATACATTTATTTTTCAGTCTTTGAGGTGCATTAAAGGAGCGCATTGTCAACGTTAACACGTTATTCTGTCTTTATCGCTCGTTACATGTACAAGGATTGAATGACGCGTTAGCGCTGATCGACGCGCTCCCCAAACGCATCTTTAGTAGGCACCACATAGATGCGCCTTATGATCTCAACGATCCTGAGGTCGCGAGCCGCGACCGTCAGTTGCTGGATCCGCCGCGCGGTAAGGGGAGATAGAAGGCGTTAGCTTCCGAAAATCGGCCGAAAGTTGTAAACTTTGCCGAGCTCTGATGTAAAATATATAACTTGTTTGAACTATCTAAAGCGTTATTTCGTCGATTTATGACTTAATATCATTTTTCAATCATTTTTTAATTCAATATTGCAATAAACAAAATATTATATTTTATAAGGAAAAAGCGTAGTTGATTGTTCAAACATTTTTGCGGCCATTAAATCTGTATCGAAAAGAAATCGAACCACCTTAAATCGTTTTGTCCAGTCAGATAGGAGCTTGACAGCAATTATCCCTTACGGAATAATTTTTCAGTAATTTCAGAAACTTTTTAATAAGATTTTGATCATGAGAGAGGTTGTGTCAAAATACTGCGAGAGAGAGAGAGAGAGAAGAGGGGGGGGGGAAGAGAGAGAGATACATATATATAAATATTCACTATCTTTCTCTTTACCCTACTCTTTCTTTCCTTCCCTCTCTCTCTCTCTCTCTCTCTCTCTCTCTCAATCTCACTCTCTCTCGCACTCTCTCTCACTCTCTCTCACTCACTCTCTCACTCTCTCTCTCTCTCTCTCTCTCTCTCTCTCTCTCTCTCTCTCTCTCTCTCTCTCTCTCTCTCTCTCTCTCTCTCTCTCGCTCTCTCTCTCGCTCTCTCTCGCTCTCTCTCTCTCTCTCTCTCTCTCTCTCTCTCTCTCTCTCTCTCTCTCTCTCTCTCTCTCTCTCTCTCTCTCTCTCTCTCTCTCTCTCTCTCCCCCTCCCCCTCTCTCTCTCCCTCTCTCTCTCTCTCTCTCTCTCTCTCTCTCTCTCTCTCTCTCCCCTTTTCATGCACGCGTTACAGACCACGCTGTTTTGAGTGGTAAAAAGTTAGAGATGAAGAATTGCACAAATTGTTGTCTTATATCGTAATTCTTGTCAGTGGTATATTAACGACAGAAGAAACTGAAAGTTCTGTATCGTACAATTTATTATGGCAGATTATGAAGATTATGAATACTTCGATGAAAATATGGAAGCAGATAGAAAATATAGATGTAAGTATAAATAATTATTAATTAGTTTTAGTTATGTTAGGTTAATCACTGAATGACATCATTTGTTTAACAATAGTCATTTTAACTAAATTCTATTTATATATTAAATTTTCAGCCCAATAAATCTTTAAACTCACAAGCATTTGAAGTATTTGAAGAAATTTTAGTATCAGAAGTACAAGAAAGGTCATGTTTATGGGATCATAGATTGGATATAAAAATGAGAGAAATGAACATAATATATACAAAAAGCTTGAGAAGAAGTGGGTCGAGCCCTTAGTATGTACTTAAAAAAGATTCATTTATTTTATTCACTATTTAAATTTTTACATTGTTACACTTTTATTATTTAATATATAATTGTCATTTTTACTTAAAAAGATACAGACCTTAATATTTGTAAAAAAAAGTGGAAAAATTTACGAAATACATTTCTAAGAAAATACAAAGAAAATAATAGTTATATTGCAAGTGATAGTGCAGCTACAAACAAGATAAACATTTTATATTTGTATCAATTTCTCTATTATTTATTCGCGAAAGATATAATAAAAGTAAAAACTGTTTCTTTTCATTAATAATTCCATTGAAAAAATGCTGTCAGTATTTTGCGTCCTACAAGCTTGGCATACACTATTTGTTCTGTTCTTTTTAGCTGCACTGATGCAATAAGTTAGAGCGAGAAAAATATATTTGTCTCACTCTAACTTATTGCATCAGTTCAGTAGTGCTATTAAAAAGAACAGACCAATTGAAAAGATCATCACGTCTATACGAAGACATGAAAAGATCTATTCTTGCGATCGTGTGTCGCGTATCGCGTGTCGCGTCGCGCATCGCGCTGGTCTGCAAGAGCCTTAAGCAGTAAGAAATAGACCAACCACAATCGATTATTATAAGAATAATCGATTATGGTTGGTCCATTTCTTACTGCTTACGCTTATAACCTTATTCTTGTAGCCATTGTAGATGGGCCTTAAGAAGAGTTTACTAATAGCTGTAAAGCGTGGTCTACAATGGCCGTAAGCAGTAAGAAGAAAGCGTGAACAGTAAGAAATGGACCAACCACAGTTGATTATTTTTGTCATAATCGACTGTGATTGGTTTATTTCTTACCGTTTACGCTTACTTCTTACTGCTTACTGCCATTGTAGACCACGCTTAAAATTATCTATAATTGCAACTACTGATAAAGGTCATTCTACAATACGTGTCGTAAGTTGTAAGTCGTAAGAATTGGTGGATCATAGTCGATTATTACAAAAATAATCGGCTATAATTGGTCAATTCTTACGGCTTATAACTTACGACACGTATTGTAGAATGACCTTAAGCGTGGTCTACAATGGCAGTAAGCAGTAAGAAGTAAGCGTAAGCGGTAAGAAATAAACCAATCACAGTCGATTATGACAAAAATAATCAACTGTGGTTGGTCCATTTCTTAAGCTAAGACTCCATGCATGCGGTGAGCTCCGGCAAACAGCTGCGGTGACCAATCAGGAGACAGACGCATGCCGGAGCTTGCCGCACCCGGACTTGCGCCTCCCTCCTGATTGGTCACCGCAACCGTTTGCCGCAGTTCACCGCATGCATGGAGTCTTAGCTTTAGCTTTAAGCTAAGACTCCATGCATGCGGTGAGCTCCGGCAAACGGCTGCGGTGACCAATCAGGAGACAGACGCATGCCGGAGCTTGCCGCACCCGGACTTGCGCCTCCCTCCTGATTGGTCACCGCAACCGTTTGCCGCAGCTCACCGCATGCATGGAGTCTTAGCTTTACTGTTCATACTTACTTTTTACTGCTTGCGGCCATTGTAGACTATGCTTTAAGGTCATTCTACAATACGTATCGTAAGTCGTAAGCCGTAAGAACTGACCAATTATAGCCCATTATTTTTATAATAATCGACTGTGATTCGCCAATTCTTACGGCTTACAACTTACGACACGTATAGAATGACCTTAAGAGTCTGACATAACCTCCGACCCCCCCAAGGGGTCGATGGTATCCATGATGGATTTCCCCCGCGTTACCCAAAAAAAAAAGGTAAAGGAAAGTGAGAGCAAACTCCCGAAAATCGTCTGAAAAGTGAAAGTAATTCTGAGCATTGAGTTAAATTATATATTGTTTAGTGAAATATATACATATAGATTAATTGTAATTGTTGTAAACATTGATTAGTTCGAAGTGATAAATTAATAATAAAAGAATATCAATTTTGTGGTTAATACAAATAAATTAATATTTCTCTTTCCCTCTCTCTCTCCTTCCTTCTCTTTCTCTCTCTCTTTCCCCTCTTTTTCTCACTATAATTTATATAACGTACTTACTATTTATATACCTATGCTATATATACTTTATATAGCATAATTTAATGAGTTGCTCTATCAGTGGTTAAGATGCATGCAATATGCAAAAGAGACAAAATTATGTTTTAAAGCTGTTATGAGTTATAAATTAAAACTATTATTCTGCTTAATAATTCATATTATCTTATTGAAATTCTTATCAATATAAATGGTTTATTATAAAAAATGAAATTCATGGTACAAAGTACATAGTACATAACGGTGCATTGATGCATGAAGACCAAGTGTCTCAGTAAGAAAAGAAATAGAACATTTCGAAGAACAAGAATCATATAAACATATATAACATTAATTGCTTATTGACAATCATTAATTGACATTAATTGAGATAAAATATTTTTTATATATCAGAAGTGTAGTAAATATGGTTCTCAAAGGAATAAAGGTTTTGGAATTAGCTGGGCTTGCTCCAGGACCTTTCTGTGGCATGGTCTTGGCAGATTTTGGAGCATCTGTCATCAGAATAGATAAGGTAATTGCTCAGACAGTCAAAACTACAAAAGCAAATTTTACATAGTTTCTACTGCAGATTCTGTTAACAGTTTGCTAGCAGAAATATAACAATCTGATGACAGACTGGCAGAAACCAAGCAAGATCTGTTCCAATATATTTAATAATATCTGTTCCAAATATTTAATAAGTGAAACACTGCAGATCCTGTTCATTTTCTGCTGCCCATTTGTTGTAAAATTTTGTCAGGCTGTTGGTAGAACACAAGCTAAATATAGATACGGATGTCTGAATTTGTCAACAGATCCTGATTGAATTTGTTGCCAATCTGTCAGCAGATTATTTACTGTTATTATTATCTATCAACAAATTGTTTACTGAGTAAATAATACAAATTTTGCAAAAATTTTTAAAGTTGAGATTTATATTTCATATGTGTGGAAATAAACATATTAGAAAAAATATTTTTGTTTATTATGGTTTAGATATAATTTCAAATCTTATCAAAGTATTTATTTTTTTAATTTATATCATAGATTGGAGCTCAAGCAATTGATTCTTTAGGCCATGGGAAACGATCAATAGCATTAAATTTGAAATCAAAAGAGGGTATCGAAATCTTTAAAAAATTAAGCAACCAAAGTGATGTTATTATTGATACATATAGGAGAGGTACATGTATTTGATATATTAGCATCAATTAATTTTAATAATATCTGGTTAAGACCTAATATGTTAGCTGTTAGATTTTTTATCCAAATAATATTGAAATTTGAATTTGGATTTTACAATTAGTTAAATTAGATGATTTTTTAGTTTTTTTTAGTTTTATTTTAGTGATATATGATAAGAAATAAAATTGTTATATCATTGAGAAAGAAAAATTTGTATCTACACACATACATTTCATATGTATATTATAAATCTATATTTAATAGGTGTTATGGAAAAATTAAAGATTGGGCCAAAGGATCTCATGACAAGCAATAAGAAGTTAATATATGCTAGATTAACAGGATTTGGTCAAGTTGGCCCTTACGCAGACATGGCTGGCCATGATATTAATTATTTAGGCTTATCTGGTAAGAATATGTATAATTAAATGTGTAATTAAATTGCATAATTAAATATGTAATCTGTTATCTGTAATATGTTATCTGTTATATACTAATTTTGTATATACTGAATTGTACATTCAACCAAGTAACATTCATCTCTATGTCAACTTTGTTTATAATCACATATTGTTATCAACAATATATGATGTTTCAATAAGGATAGGTTGATTATATATAGTTATATTCTTCTCATCAAGCAAATAAAAAAGTTTGCATAAACATAATGCCTAAAATGCTTAATTAAAAAATTAATGTCAAATCAAGATTAAAAGAATTAATTTCAATGTTAATGTAATACATAATATGTATTTATTTAAATTATTAAATCTATTTGACTGTCATCTGTGAGATTGTTTGAAAAGTATTTGTTTACTCAGTTCCGGTTGACAGTGAACAACTTTTATACAGATTAGAAGATGGACATTGAATAATACGTAATAAGAATATTGTATTTATTCGACTTTTAAGAGGAATATTTGAACATGCAAGATAATTCATGGTACAAAGAATCCAAAATTGTATTGTTTCATGTGGTGGTTATTTTGAGCATCTTTAATTTCTAAAATTTAAATAAATATTATTGTATGAATATTGTGTTAAAATCAAAATTAATTCCATTAACTTTGTCTCGACTTTAATTTTTCATCTAAGCATTTTAAACACTATGTTTATAATTTTTTAATTTGTCTTGATGAAAAAAATGTAACCAATTACACATAGTCAGCTCATCCTTTTTATATCCTATATATTTTACTAATAGAAACTATCTAATCATTTTACAAGAATGATATAAATTTGAAATATAGGGTTACTGTCTCTGTTTGGCCGATACAATGAAAAACCCACACCACCCGTTAATCTGGCTGCTGACTTCGGTGGCGGTGGTTTAATGTGCGCTTTTGGAATAATTTTGGCGCTATACGAGCGATATAAGAGCAATGTCGGGCAAGTGGTGGACGCATCTATGGTGGAAGGGTCCGCATATTTAGGCTCATGGTTATTCAGATCGCAGAAAATGCCATTTTTATGGGGAAGGCCACGCGGTAAAAATATGTAGGTATTTTCTCCAGATACTCGGTTGCCTTTTATCTTATTCAATTTTTCTTTTTAATTTAAAAAAATTCCTTTATTTGTTCAATAGATTAGACAGCGGTGTGCATTTTTACGACACGTACGAGACAAAGGACAATCGTTATATGTGTGTAGGAGCTTTAGAGCCACAGTTTTATGAAATTTTCTTAAAGAAGCTCGGTCTCACGAGCGACGAGGTGTCGCAATTCGAGAATTTCGAAGAGAATCGCTGTAGGATCACGGAAATCTTCAAGCAGAAGACCCAGGCGGAATGGTGTGCTATATTCGATGGCACCGATGCGTGTGTGACACCGCTGCTGAGTCTGAAGGATGCTGCTTCGCACATTCATAATCAGTATCAGGGGACTTTCACGACCATAGGAGACGATGTGATACCGAATCCTTCTCCCCGTCTGTCTCGTACACCCGGCATTTCTACAGGAACTCGTAAAAATTCACAGCCTGGCGAAAACAGTATAGAGATCTTGACAGAATTGAAGTATCAAACTAAGGAGATCAATTATTTGCTGTCAAACAATTTCGTTTATCAAACGGAACATATCTCTAAGATTTGAGTGTATATGAATGGCTAATAATGAGTTTTTCTTATACAGAATATAATTTATAATTGGTAATTATAACTGTGGATGAGATGTTATGTATATATACTGTTATATATATATATACTGTATATATATCTCATCTAAGGGAAATCATGGTAAGAGAAATTTATTTTTTAATATTAAACTTGTTGATAATTAAAACTTGTTGACCAAAAAGTGCCATATAATGATGCCATATAATGATGACTCATTAGTTTTAACGCGCAAGTATGATATATTTACACACTATTATATTATGTCAGATCGAGAATGTTAAATTCTAATGATTATAGTCTTTAAACATTATTACAATTTCTTTTATATGTACACTTTTATATATATATATACATATAACACATCACTCAATAAGTTCGCAGAATGACTAATAAAACAACAACTTTTAGGCAAAATTTGACTTTATTCATCTACATAGTCTCCTTAAAGAGTGATACATTGATTCCACCGCTTCTCTAACATTTTGATGGCTTTTTTGTAGAACGATTTATCTTTGGCCTCAAAATAGGCTTCAGTTTCGGCTTTGGGCAGGTTTTGCCGGTTACTGTCCACTCAGCTGACTGCCGATTTGACTCTGGAGTGTAGTGATGGATCTATGTTTCATCCATTGTCACATACCGCATCAAAAAATTCTTTTTATTGCACTGATACAGCTCCAAACAGCCCGCTGAATCGTCGACGCGTTGCTGTTTTTGATTGACTGTGAGCAAACGCAGTACCCACTTCGAACCACTGTAACTTGTGAACTAAACGTCCGATTATCATGAAATTTTGACACGTATCATTTGAAGGTTAGTACTTCCTAAAAATCATATGGATTTGTCAATAGTAGCGCCATTTATATGTCATCCTACGAACTTATTGAGTGATGTGTTATATATATATATATATATAAAATGTATTATGAATGTATATATACATATAAATATAGGTGCATGTGTATGTAAAGATATTTTATAAAAATCTGTCTTTTATCAATTCCTTATGAATGTGGAAACTAAAATAGTGGTTTATAAAAAACTATATCAACTTTGAGACATCGATTTTTATGTATATATAAATATATAATCGTATGTATGCATATATAGGGTCTCTCAGAACTTTGGGACACGGACTCCGTAGGGATATAGAGCTCAGTGAGAGGAACAAAAAAGTCCTGTGCCATAATGTGAAAATCGTAATAGTTTTTTAATTATAACAGCGCAAAGTTAGGCGTTTTCCACGCCCAGCGCGGCCTATAGATGCTCCGCAGCAAGCTATGCGCGTAGGGGCTGAACGATAACGCAGCTTGCGCTGACCGTCGCGCGGCGTCAAAGCGCTAAGAAGCCATCGCGACAGTCAGCGTGAGACACGTTATCGCTCAGCCCCTACGCACACAGCTTGCCACGGAGCGTTTATAGGTTGCGATGGGCGTGGAAAACGCCAAACTTTATGCGGTTATTACTAAAAAACTATTACGATTTTCACGTTATGGTACAGGACTTTTCTGTTCCTCTCACTTAGTTCTATGTCCCTACGGAGCTCGTGTCCCAAAGTTCTGAGACACCCTGTGTGTGTGTGTGTGTGTATATATATATATATATATATGCATATAATTATATATAATATATAGTCGATACAACAAAATCTTTGGACAATTGTAATTATCACATTCACATATATGTATATAAAAGATTGATAATTATAGTCATCCAAAGAGATTTCATCGTACCGATGACATACAAATATATTTTTTACACATTATTATTTAATAAAACTCTTATCTGTATTCATTACAATATATTACAATATATTACGATACACACATACAAAATTGAATTAAAAAGAAAATTGAAATAAATCTAGAATTAATTTCATTGGATATAATACTAATGGGAATTCTTTTCAGAGATGCTACAAACCCATTAATACTGTACTAGCAGTCACGTTTACCTGCGTCGGTGCGCTAGCTTGTCTCACGCTCATTTCCCACGTGTCCAATAATTGCGAAAGTGAGAAACGACGTGGAAGCTTTGCGATACGCGCGTTCAGAGCTTTTTGAACGGCGCAGAGAAATGGCGTCGCTTCGTATTCGTGCGGTGCCATGACGCAACGAGGCGGTGTTAAAGGATAATCCGCAGGAACTGTAACCGAGACTGGCGGGACGCACGGAAGATGACGATCGTCGAGCCAGCATATTAGTTGGATGCATTTCGAACCGTTCTGCTGCGCTGGGTCTAGACTGACCTGAAATAAAAGAGCAATTAACTTCTTACATATCTGACTCTCTTCTGCGAAGAGTTGATTTTCTTAGCCAACTGTAGATGTAAATGTATGCGTATATGCAAAGATTCAAAACTATTATAAAAACATCCAACAATTTGCGTCTTCCTTTTCAACAAAACACAACTAGCTTCAATCACAATTCTGATTAGATCGTTCTTGCGCTACGAATCTTCTATTTTTTACAAAAGCGTATGAAATATGCGTGGTGAATCGATAGACAATTGTAACTAACGAGATTCAAAAGACGAGTAGTAATTGAGACTTTAACTCTTTATTGCACAAATTTTTCTGCTGAATATATTTTGCTTAAATATATGTGTATATAAAGGTTTTTGAGGTTTTGCTAATTGCAAATCTGAAGTCGAAGTTTAAAAAATTAAAATAATGGATTCAACATGGCGGTTAAATTATGGCAGAAAATAATTGATTATGGATTGTTTATGTATAAAAATTTTATATGTTAGATTATTTTAGGCTTCTGATTTCAAATCTACAGTTAAAATTAAAAAAATATAAAATGGCGGTTTCAATATAAAAATTTTTTTTGCTACTTTTTAATAAAAACTTATCACTTTTAATATAATCCGGAACTATGGCGAATTTCTAGTTCCATATTTTTTTAATTTCTTATATATTTTTTATACATTCTAGTTTATAATTTTTTACTTTTGATATTTTATTTTATTAATTTTTTAAATCATTTTATATGTGATATAGTATAAAGCAATTTTTGGACAAAGGTAAACAAAGTATCCAAATTAAATGTTAATGAAATTTTACTACTACATGAAATTTGAAATAAAATATACTGTCAGTTCTATGATGTCATGAAAAAAAGATCATACACGGGACACTATGTAACAAAGGATTAAATTATTACATACCTTAAATCGTTGGTCCAATCTGGCTATCTCCCCTTGCAGTACGTCCGGTATCTCACTTGGTGGCTCTTCGACTTTCTGCTTCTTCAACGGCGGTGGCAAATTTCTATTTTTGAAATGTATGTTAATATCAATTTGTACAATGTATGTTCATATTAATTTGTAAAGTATATGTTAATATAAATTTGTAAAATGTTAATATAAAATTTTCGATTACATGTTTGTTGAATAAAGTAATGATTTGTTGTCATTTCATACTTACTTTATTTCGGGTCCAAACAAGGCATTCAGGTATGGTCCAAACGTACGTTGCAATGTATGATTGATCATTGGGCTCTGGAGGTGCGCACTCACCGCTTCTAACAGCGGACTGAAGATCTGATGTTCCTTTAGCGTAGTTACCGGTGGCCCGACGCTGCCGTCTCCTCTCTTGAAGTCTAATTTTTCCAGAACGACTTCGCATTTTAGTAACGTATCCAGCGGCATGCGTTTACTAGGATTCGATAAAATTTCTAAGAGCTTCTTCATCTTGCTGAGTTTGTCGACATCTAATAACAGATAATATGCACAGTTAGTAAAAAGATCATTTTTAAAACTGTTCGATACTAAAAAGACGCGACATCAAAAAACTCATAATTCCACCTAAAAGATAAAAAAAAATTGATAAATTTATAAAAACGAGGAAGTTACATTTGGGTTTACATAAATAGAAATTTATAACAAGTTTTTCTATCGAATTTCTCATTCACATATTCTCACCTTTTTACTATTAATCAATTTATTTATAAGGATAATATTTATGTTTTCTTACTTCCTTCGCTGCCCATCCTAGCAATCATTTTTCGTAACGGCTCTATGTACTTGCTTAACTGTCTAACTTTATCT
Source organism: Harpegnathos saltator (assembly GCF_003227715.2). Classification (NCBI taxonomy): domain Eukaryota; kingdom Metazoa; phylum Arthropoda; class Insecta; order Hymenoptera; family Formicidae; genus Harpegnathos; species Harpegnathos saltator. The sequence goes on along the minus strand of NW_020230661.1, from coordinate 155,920 downwards.
CTGTAAGCCTGATCTTCCTGCTGAGGACTTGGTGTAGCGCCTACACCTCCAGGAGTATTCAGCGAACTGCTTGGCGACGGTGCCATACCTGGTTATTGTCTAGTTAGTTATTGTCTAACTTCTCTTAAAATATTTTTAAGAATATCTTAAAAAAAGAAAAATCGTTCTATACTTAATAATACTAAATCATTTAGCTTACCTACGGAATTCACGGAACGAGACGGCCCACTCATAATGCCATGCTGCGGGCTTGGTGATGGTACTAATGCGGGAGATGCTACCATCTGATTGCTGTAAAATGTTAGTTAAAATTGTTAGTTTTCCATTTTGATTACACTATAACAGAAAGAATTGTAGAAATATATTTCTGTAAGTTTGTTAAGCAATATAGTTACTTTGATGGTGCCCCTAAACCAGCTGGGCTCGGAACAGAAGGAGACGGACTTTGTCTCAGAAACTGATTAGGTGTAACATTACGCGGACCAGAAAATCCAGTATTCATCATTTCACTTGGCTGAAAATACAAATACATTATATCATGATAAGTTGTGTCATAATATATCAATGTAATTAAATGATTAATTGGTCTGAAAGGTTAATCAATTTAATATACATATATCATTATTTTTCTTTCCTTGATCAACAAAATTATTTAATATCAAATATATATTACTATATCAATATGGTAAAAAAATAGTAAACAAGTATATAATTGCATACTTTTCTTTGCATGTGATTCAGCTGTTGTTGCATCTGACCAGGCCCCAATTGTCCAGGGCCAATTTGATTCATTTGCTGTGGCATATTAGTCTGTATACCACCTATTGGACCTCCTATTTGACTACTCATCTGACTCGGCAGCTGATTTTGCATTTGCGACTAGAGGCAGAGAAGAAAAATGAATAACCAAACCAATAATTTGTTGTAAATATTTTTATAAGATAACTTAAAGATAAAGATAACTTATCAAATATAGTGGATAAAGGTTAAATGCATACTTGCATGTTTTGTTGCATCTGTCCAGTGGCTAATTGGCCCATCTGTCCCGGCACCATTTGGTTCATCTGTTGAGGAATATTTCCCTGTCCCATTTGGTTCATCTGAGTTAGCATTGAGTTGTTCTGCATAGTTTGGATAGGACCCATGTGGCTCATTGGGCCGCCACTTTGTGTCGGCATCATGCCCATACCAGGCATTTTGTTTTGCATGCCGGGCATATTCATTGGTTGCCCAGGACGTTGATTTAAGCTTTGTAAAACTAATAAAAATTTCGATCTGTAGAATACTATAGCAAAGTATCTATTGCAAACTAAATTATTATCTTAATTTATTGCCTACTTAATAAAACTCTTACCTATTTAATAAAGATAAACTTGAAGGTGCACAAAGATACATAAAGATTCTACACAGAAGCAAGCTTCCAATGCATAAATATATAAATATAATCTCTACTTTTACAAATTAGGCTACTTAACTTGTTACTAAGAAAAGATACAAAAAATTTAGCAATATAAAAAAGCGCAATTTTAGATGCAAATTAATGGCGATAATTGACACATCCAGCAATCCTTTAATTTTCTTGGCTTCAGCAAACACAGTAGTCGAATGATCAACTTTTAGAAGATGAATATAACAGATAAATCTAATAGTATATATCAATTATAGATAATTTGTAATTGTAGTTGCACAACAGTTTTGTTCACCAAATGCAAGCTTTACTCTGAATTATCATGTTCTCTCCATCTAGCACCCCCCATAAATTTCTCAAACCCCTTCTTCAAGGGGAAAATATAAAAGTTTTCCAACTTAGACCGCAATTTGCTTAAACATTCATTCTCCTCTTTTTTCATTGTCCAATAATATGTATACGTATAAGTAATATTGCGAACTCGAACTTCCTCATCTAACGTCAATTTTATAATGATAATGTCTCTATGATCAGACTTTCGCAGATCGCTTGGCCACGTGTCTTGAGAACACATGAGTTCCATCGTCAGGAGAGCCGGGTGCAAATGAAACTGCATATCCCTATGACTCCGTCGGGCGTCGCGGATGAATTCATACACGGCGGTTAAGCGAGTTATGAAAGCTTGTATTGAGCATCTCACATCGTAGATTATATTCACTACCTCTTCAGAGACGGGGTTACGCGTACCGGACACAAGCATGCCTTTAAGATTTATCACTTCCGGCACGAAAGAGTAACCCGGACTAATATACCATTTTCGCAACAAGTTACGATACACCAGCGTTATTTTAAATTTAAAAATGTTTACACTAAGTATTTCATTACCATGCGCTTTGTAGACAAACTTAACACGTTTATTATTCTGCAAATTCACTTTCAGAAGCCCCATACCATCCTGCTTGAGTTTCTTCTCCAAGACAAGTTTTCTTAGTTGTGCTTGTGGTACTGGTATCACGTTTCCTACGATGACTCGATCTCTCGTCGAGTTTTGAGCATTCGAAGATTGTGCAATGTTTGAGGACTGTGCAATAGTGATAGGTAAAGCACTTAAAGGTTGTGGAGTGCTCACAGGCTGTTTTATATTTTTGAATTGTTGAATTTCTATATGTTGCGAAGTATTTGCAAACTCTTGAATGTTTACAGACTGGCTGTTGATCGGCAGTGATGGCTGTTGAACACTCACTAATTGTTGAGTACTTGCTGATTGTTTATGGGTGTTTATAAACTGTAAAGTACTTGCAGGTTGAACGTTTGCCGAACGTTGAGTACGCGCAGATTGTAAAATACTTGGTCGAGCGCTTGCAGATTGCGATATCAATCGTATCTTAGGTACTTGATTTGGATTTGAATTATCAGCTTGGCTTTCCATGTTATCCATGTGTTGTATGTAATACACATTGTGATCCTCCATTTTTTATTTCGATGAGTCCTTGCGAGAGAGGGCACGCTTGTTCCTTGAGTCAGGAATACCGGAAGATGTTTTCTCGATCCACCCAATATAGTTGTTCGTCTATGCACTTGTCCGTGCGAGCGGGAAGATAATCCTGTCCTGGTCTATTCTGTAACTTCAACGACAGTGTGCTTGCTATTACATTGTGTTATGCATATATAATGCATAATAAAAAAGACTACGCAACGTACGTTAAGTAAGAATAATAAGAACATTGCCGTTGTTAATAGTTGCAGAGTGGACCGTATTGAGATATTATGAAAATATCCGGAAGATTTCCTGATCAGTATAATTGGACGATGCCCGAATATCTTCAGGGAAAATATCGGGAGAATCTTCCCGAATAGTCTCAGAATATCTCTCCTGTATAGAAGGGTGATTCGTGCATACCTCAATCTGCAGAGGCAACAATGCTGACATAATATTTACTGTTACTAAAAGTTCTCAATTATATCTCACGTTCGTCAGGTTAAAGTACAATATCGTATCACAGCCATTTGCACGTGCCACCATGTAACGTAGGAGTGAGTCTTCCGAACGATGCACCGGTAAGATACGGTAAAAAGAAGACCTGTTACATCGTTGATTCACTGAGCAAAGTGGTCTGATGATTATTGTTACCGATGAATTGCCGAGCGTAAAATCGAAGAACACGAAAACTGAAAGCCTAAGAACGTAGATACAAATAAGAGGATTAAGTAGTTCAGTTTAGTTCAATTCAATATATGGCTCGGAACAAATGAGGATCAAGTAATCTCAACTAAACTTAACGTACGATACCTGAATGGTTCCCTATACGAATGACCATAAGATGATATGTAATTATTTGTAGAGTGAAATAATTCAATAGATGGCTCCGAGCAGAGAGTTCTACTCCAACGCTAGTTATATTGGAATGATAACAAAATATAGACAAAAAAGGACTATTTCCATAGGAAACATGTTAAGTCTACTCTCTTACAAAGAACTTCCTGAACTGGTGCAGCATGCTGGTGCAATATATCAGGTGTAGTAAAAAGAAATCCATTATTTTTCCAATAGATGGCTTTAGTTATCTGTATCTCGCGTAAGTCCGATCGGGTTCCACTAGATGGCGTTAGAAAGATGAGAGGTCGAATCGCGGTGAGCCGGCGGAAACGGTGGCCAAGCCAGGATTGACGGCCAGGAAGGTTTTGCTGTGTGTTTGGTGGGATTGGCAGGGAATTACCTACTATGAGCTGCTCCCTTACGGCAAAACTCTTAACTCGGAACTGTACTGTCAACAATTGGACCGTCTGAAGGAAGCAATCGCCCAGAAGCGGCCAGCTTTGGCCAACAGGAGAGGAATTGTGTTCCATCAGGACAACGCCAGGCCACACACATTGATAGTGACTCGCCAGAAGCTCCGGGAGCTTGGTTGGGAGGTTCTTATGCATCCTTATAGTCCTGGCATCAAGTGATTACCATCTGTTCCTGTCCATGGCGAACAATTTTGCTGGTGAAAAATTCGCTTCAAGAGAGGCTTGTGAAAATCGACTGTCTCAATTTTTTGCCAATAGGGACGAGGGCTTCTATGAGAGAGGCATAATGAAATTACCTACAAAATGGCAACAAGTTATCGAACAAAACGGCGCATATTTGACCTAAATCGGATCATTCTAACTATGGTAATTAAAGCCTTCAATTTCATGCAAAAATAATTGATTTCTTTTTACTACACCTGATATTAGAGCGAGTATATTTTATTTTATTTTATTATATTTATTGCAGCAGTGTACATAAGCTCAGGAAGTTCTTCGAAAAAGAATCGACTAATTAGATCTGTTCGTTTTCGAAAAACTTCGGAACTAGTGCAATAAGTTCTTCTTCTTCAATATATGGCTTTGTGCATACAATAGATGCTCCAACGCCGCTCACACGTAGTGCAATAAGTTAAAATGTAATAAGTGTACTTTCTTTTACTTTAATTCATTTACTAGTGTGATACTAGTGTGCCCTCTCACAGAAGTTTTTCGAAAACAAATGTTGTTTCACTAGCTGTGTACAGAAGACACAACGGCCGTACAATGATGGTTGAGTAATTCGTCAATATTATTGGTTTGAATATAAGATCTAACAGTAAAGATTAATAGTCACGAATTGCTCAATGAGCGCTTTGTTTTTGGAACGCATTGTGAATCTGTTTTTTCTCGAAGAATTTTTTGAACTACTAGTGCACACTAAAGGCCCATCTACAATGGCTGCAAGAATAAGGTTGTAAGCGTAAGCAGTAAGAAATGGATCAATCATAATCGATTATTTTTATAATAATCGATTGTGGTTGGTCTATTTCTTACTGCTTACGCTTAGAACCTTATTCTTGTAGCCATTGTAAATGAACCTTGATGCAATCAGTTAAAATAACAGAAAATATATTTGTTTTACTCCAACTTATTGTATTGTATATGGGTCTATGCATAATTCCGTAGCGAAATTCCGACAGATGTCGTTCGCAGTTTTTCCGCTCGCACATCACATCAATCGGTCGTAAGACAGTTGCGGCTGCTAAAAGACAGTTGCCCAACTTTTAACTTCTTGGCGGCGGCAACCGGCAATCGCAACTGTCTCTTTCAACAGAAAATAGCACTTTGTAACTAGTAGCTGCCATCCTTCGCAACTCGCAACTTTGCAACCTATTCTGAATCGGGCTTAAGTCTCGCTTAAAACCAAAATGTTGATGCAACTTGGCCTTATATTATTATAGATATTATCAAAGACAAATATACATAGACCGAGTGTTTTATAAGAGGCTACTACGAGGTAAATTTTATCCGAAGAGGATAGTACTATTGGGTGAGTGCAAAAGTTCGTGCGGAGTTTCAATAGATGGAGTTATAAGCGTCGTAAAGTGTTGTCATTAATACTTCCATCTACATATTATATAACGTTGGAAAAGTGACGTCTTCAGCTGTTATTAAAAAAAAAACCATTTGTTTTCATACAAACTGCTTCGAGAAATATCACTTTAAAAATGAGTATCGATAAGGTGCATTTACGGCATGTTATGCTTTACGAGTTTCGGAAGGGAATAAACGTTGCCGCAGCCGTAAAAAACATTCAGGATGTTTATCAGGATGAAGCACCAGCTAAACGAACTGTGGAAAAATGGTTTGCTAAATTTCGGCGCGGAGAATTTAACCTTGAAGACGAGCCACGCTCTGGTCGACCTTCTGACATTGATGACGATGTTTTGCGTACTTTAGTGCTCAATAATCCGCGAATTTCAACAGAAGAAGTTGCTACAGCACGTTGACCGATCAACCGCTTTTCGGCGTTTAAAAAAGATGGGATTCGATTTGAAGCTCGATATATGGGTGCCCCATTTGCTGACCGAGAAGAACAAAATCAAGCGAATTTTTGCAGCCGTTTCTTTACTCGGGCGGCTCAATAACGAGTCGTTTTCGGATCGACTAGTGACGGGCGATGAGAAATGGGTCCTCTACAACAATGTTCAGCGCAAACGGACATGGAAACAATCAGGTGAGCATGGTGACGCAATGCCAAAGGCCAGTTTGCACCCGATGAAGGTGATGCTCTCTGTTTGGTGGGATTGCAAGGGCATAATCTATTTCGAGCTTCTCCCCGCTGGCGAAACGATTGATTCGGACAAGTACTGTCGCCAATTAACCAATCTGAATCGAGAAATAAAAGAGAAACGTCCGATTTTGTCAAATCGCAAGGAAGTCGTCTTTCATTACGACAACGCCAGACCACACGTTTCGGAAAAGACGCTGCGCAAACTGAAGAGCCTGAAATGGGATGTCTTAACGCATTCACCGTATTCTCCTGATATCGCACCATCTGACTATCACTTGTTCCGGTCATTGCAAAATTATTTAAATGGAAAAAACTTTGACTCTTTGGAGGCCTTAAAAAACGGCGTTTCTTCGTTCTTCGAATCTAAACCGCGCAGTTTTTATGATCGAGGCATCCGTATGCTGCCAGAACGTTGGGAAAAGATTATAGAAAACGATGGAGAATATATCATTGATTGAATAAAGATTTTTGTTTGCCTAATCACTGTGTGACTTTTACTCACAAACTCCGCACGAACTTTTGCACTCACCCAATACAAATACCCCATATTTGTTTAGCTTGCATATTTATCTAGATTTTTATTAGAAAATGCTAAATAAAGACATGCTTCTGGGCAGTAAAACAAGTATAACCGTGCACATAGAACATTTTAGCAATAAATCATAAACAGTAAGCACAAATTCACTAATCAAAATTGATTATTCTTCTTACGGCCCAAAAATATACAACTGTGATTGGTTAACTTACTTAATGTTTATCTTATAATCTGAGTTATCTTAGTTAAATTTATCTTATCTTATCATCTTATTATTTAAGTTTTTTTCTGTGTGTCCAAGCTTTTATACTTCGCATCTTGTCGCTACAAGTATTGAAATAAAACGCTATAAGCTCAAAAGGTGGTCTATCTTTTCCTGTAGTTTGAGCTCAAAGAGTTATCTAAAGATGTATTTGAGAAAGTATCTAAAGATGTCCACTTTTCATGTGATCGCACCAGAAAAAAAGGATGCATTCAGCAGATTAGTATTAAGTGTTTGAACAAGTTTACGCCGTTTTCAAAGAGATGTAACGAATATTACCTACATGCATAGAATTTCCAGTGGCCTGTAAAATTTACATTAGTCTAAGTTTTCAGTGTCAATAGGCTGAGCACCTCGGCACGGTACAAGCTTTATTATCCAATAAAACAAAACAATAAACAATTTCCAATGGCAACAAATGTATATGAGAGTACTATAAACAAGCTTTCATATTTAGGCTGCGTTCCGAAATTCACTGTCAGTACTGAAAATATATAGTTTGTCACGTATACTATAGATCAGTGCTGGGAATTAAGTGAGCAGGGCGAGCCGATTTCAGAGGTAAAACCCGCGCTTCCCCCACTACCTCTAGAAGCGCGACGGCCGAGCCGCCGATCGCGCGTGAGACGCTCTGCCTCAGCAACGGTCTCATATACGATATAAGATGGGATCGCATCCTCCGTCAAACCAAAAATAAAATATTTATTTATCCTTAAAAAATAATTTTTACTCTCATTAATGATGAAATATTATGCTTTTATTTTTAATATAATAAATTGTCTTTAATAATAATATAGTGATAATAATTAAGAATATAATTATTAAAGTTTTGTTAATAGATTTCTACGTCACCCATGAGGTACTATTGTTGATGCGTTTTTTTTAAAGTGGTTTCCCCAGTAGGCCTATTCCACTAAAAATTAATGAAGATGAAATACAGGGTGTCTCAGAACTTTGGGACACGGGCTCCATAGAGACATAGAGCTAAATGAGAGGAACAAAAAAGTCCTCTATCATAATGTGAAAATCCTAATAGTTTTTTAATAATAACCGCGTAAAGTTTGGCGCTTTCCACGCCCATCGTGGCCTATAAACGCTCCGCGGTAAGCTGTGTGCGTAGGGGCTGAGCGATAACGCGACTCGCGCTGACCGTCGCGCGGTGTCAAAGCGCCAAAACGCTATCGCGACAGTCAGCGCGAGCCGCGTTATCGCTCAGCCCCTACGCACACAGCTTACCGCGGAGTGTTTATAGGCCACGATGGGCGTGGAAAGCGCCAAACTTTACGCGGTTATTATTAAAAAACTATTAGGATTTTCACATTATGGTAGAGGACTTTTTTGTTCCTCTCATTTAGCTCTATGTCTCTATGGAGCCCGTGTCCCAAAGTTGAGACTCTGTATATGGCTCAGCAGGAAAGCGAAATGCTACATTGTAAGAAATATAAAAACGAAAGAGGAAGAATAAGTACAGAGCGCAAAATGGCCAATTTTTATAAAAATATTAATTAGATTTTCTTGCTTGTTTATATGTCGATTTTACTAAGGATGATACATCCACAGAGATTTTGGAAGAGGTAGTACGCATCAACGAAGATAGTGATGCATCTCTCAAAGATCAACGTTTGTCTGTTTTTATGATTTTCATTTTGAAAAAAGAACATTCGCATAAATATGTGGACCCAAACATAGAGAAAATTCGAAGACCGAAATTTCTAAGATGTCGATAACATGATGTGTCTAAAATTTTGAAGAATTCGACACCCTTTTCCTGCCGTGTTTTTAGCGAAAGATTATATTGCAAATCGCACAATTCTGCCTGAAGATGTAGACGTTATTCCTCGATTTGCACAGTGAGAGGTTTCTCAAAGAATATTAAATCTTTTCTTAGCATTTCGAAATCACTGAAATGCGTATCAAACTGATTTATTAAAGAATCAATAACATTACATTGTTTAACGAAAATATAATTTGTACCGTATTCTTCAAAGAGAAATAAAATTTAATTTAATTTTTATTTCTTAATTTAATTTTTATTTCTTTCTTCGAAGATTTAGACTCGCTTTACAAGCTTGCTCTAGTCACTGACATGACAAACCATTTAAATATTTTAAATTTAAAGCTGCAAAAGACCAACCAAACTATTTCGCGGGTAGTTACTCATGTCGATTCCTTTCGCAGGAAACTAGTACTTTTTAAAAATCAGTTACCAAATAATGTTCTTCACTTTTTTCCTTCTTGCCAGATTCTCTTTGAAAAATACGGTACAAATTGTAATTTCGTTAAACAATGTAATGTTATTGATTTTTTAATAAATCAGTTTGATATGCGTTTCAGTGATTTCGAAATGCTAAGAAAAGATTTAATACTCTTTGAGAATCCTCTCACTGTGCAAATCGAGAAACAAAGCCTACATCTTCAGGTAGAATTGTGCGATTTGCAATATGATCTTTCGTTAAAAACATGGCAGGAAAAGAGTGTCGAATTCTTTAAAATTTTAGACGCATCGTGTTACCCACATCTTACAAGGGGAGGACGCATCGACCGGGAAACGGTTTGGAACGAAACTTACGGAGTTAATAGTACTTGACTACTAATAACTCATGGTAATAGCATACGACGCAATTTTACGACCTCTTTGTTTTCGAGAAAAAACGATCTAAAGAAAAGAGCCAACAAAGTGTACGAGTTAGTAAGAAGAGTATTCAACGAAGCAGCGTAGCGCAGGAGCGAAGATAACGGACTACCGAGCTGACGGCTGAGGTTCGATCCCTTCTGTATGGTTTTTTTTATTTTATAAGCATAAAAATGGAACAGAAAACATTAATAAGTAATAAAACTGCGTTTCTTAAATATATTAGTGTTTGTTAAATATATTAATGATTTAAATTGCAAAAAAACCGTAAATCTTATCTATAAAATATATAGTATATGAGAAAACTTTTATATAATAATTGTAATGGAAATAGGAATAAAAATATTGTTATGAAATATATAGGAGTGCTATTAACCCTTTGCGGTCGATGCCGTTACTATGGCGGCATTCACAAGTCGTCGTAGAAGTCGGTGCCGCCAGGCTGGCATTCATGATCGCCTGGCGTGCGGCACGGCAAACGAGGCTAGCGATGAAAGAAAACTATCCTCCCGATGCTAGATTCAAATGTTTAGATCAACTTACAGATATCAATGTTTATCGATCTCTTCGAAATCGGCTGACCGCAAAGGGTTAAACTAGTATGAGATAATTTTTCGTAATCTTATATCGTATATATAAAATATTTGTTTCTGTTACAACTCTCTATGTTGTGTTGAAGTCGTGTTGTGTCTTTATCTCTTCTGGCAATCCCCCTCCAAAAACTTCCTTTGTGTCATTCTAAACGATCGTTAAGAATGACGAAATGATTCGAACATCGCAACAGTCGTCAGTAAAGCAAGCAGCAGTGTGCGTTTACTAGTGATACAGAGCAGTTCGGTGATCATATTTAGATTACATATATCATAACAATGTCAGAGAATCCTTCAACAAGCAAAATAGTTGATGTAGAATCGCTAGAAGAAAGATCTTTTGAAAATGAAGATTTTAAAGGTGAATTCACTAATACTCTCGTATATGCGAATTCTATTTACGAGAATAATGAATTATTATCGAAAAATTCTCCAGCGAAAATATAATATATTTTTACTCCTATTTCCATTGCAATTATTATATAAAAATTTTCTCATACACTATATATTTTATAGATAAGATTTACGGCTTTTTTGCAATTTAAATCATTAATAACATTTAACGAACACTAATACATTTAAGAAACGCAGTTTTATTACTTATTAATGTTTTCTGTTTCATTTTTATGCTTATAGAATAAAAAAAAACCATATAGAAGGAATCGAACCTCAGCCGTCAGTTTGGTAGTCCGTTATCTTCGCTCCTGCACCACGCTGCTTCGTTGAATACTCTTCTTACTAACTCGTACACTATGTTGGCTCTTTTCTTTAGATCGTTTTTTCTCGAAAACAAAGAGGTATTGCGTCGTATGCTATTACCATGAGTTATTAGTAGTCAAGTACTATTAACTCCGTAAGTTTCGTTCCAAACCGTTTCCCGGTCCATGCGTCCTCCCCTTGTTAGAAATTTCGGTGTTCGAATTTTCTCTATGTTTGGGTCCACATATTTATGCGAATGTTCTTTTTCCAAAATGAAAATCATAAAAACAGACAAACTTTGAGCGATGTAGCACTATCTTCGTTGATGAGTACTACCTCTTCCAAAATCTCTGTGGATATATCATCCCTAGTAGAATCGACATGTAAACGAGAAAAAAACCCAATTAATATTTCTATAAAAATTGGCCATTTTGCGCTCTGTACTTATTCTTCCTCTTTCGTTTTCATATTTCTCACTATGCATTATTTCGCTTTCCTGTTGAGCCATATATTTCATTTTCATTAATTTTTAGTGGAGTAGACCTATTGGGGAAACCGCTTAAAAAAACTCATCAATAATACCTCATGGGTGATGTGGAAATCTATTGGCAAAACTTTAATAATTATATTCTTAATTATTGTCATCACTATATAATTATTAAAGAGAATTTATTATATTAGAAATAAAAGCATAATATTTCATTACCAATAAGGGTAAGAATGATTTTTTAGGATAAATAAATATTTTAATTTTGATTTAAGGGAGGATGCGATCCTATTTTATATCGTATATGAGACCGTTCCTGAGGTAGAGCGTTTCACGCGCAATTGGCAGCTCGGCTGTCGCGCTTCTAGAGGTAGTGGGGGAAACGTGGACGTTGCCTCTGAAATCGGCTCGTGCTGCTCACTTAATTCCCAGCACTAGTCTATAGGATAAAGTGAGAGGTTTGGTGCCGTGCAATGTTCTCACTCTGTCGTAAACTGCTAACTTCCGGTTTCATTCCCCTCGAGGGAATGCTTGGTCTAATTATATACGTCATTGTTTATTTCAGATTGAAACCGGTATTCATGGTTAAATCTTATATTTAAGATCGTCTTAAATACACCTTTAGATATTCAGTAGCCAATGAAATAATTTATACAATACCAGGTATGTAAATATGAAACCGGAATTTTTGTATAGAAAATACACGTTTATTGTACGAAAATGATAAAAAATATTTTATTCGAAGTATTGCCCATCGCTAGCTATACATTTTCCCCACCTGTCTGACAATTTGTGGATGCCACGCCAAAAAAACTGTTGCTCTTTTGAGGCAAATCAGTCATCGAGCCATTTTCGTAAGAAGTGAAGCGCTGCTCAGCAAGTGCGTGTCCCATCGATGCAAATAAGTAGTAATCGGACGGAGCCAAGTCTGGTGAGTAAGTCGCATACGAAAGTATTTCCCAATTAAACGCCTCAATCGTTTCCTTGACCAGTTTTGCTGTGTGTGATGGTGCATTATCATGAAGCAAAATCACTTTGTGTTGCCTTTTTTGATATTCTGGTCGTTTTTCACGCAAAGCTTGATTCAAATCGATCATTTATTGTCGGTAGCGTTCAGTATTAACGGTTTCGCCAGGTTTTAGCAGCTCATAATAGCAGTACACCCTTCTGATCCCATCAAACACAGAGAGCATTGTCTTCCGTCCATGGCGATTTGGCTTTGCAGTCGATGTCGATGGTTCGCCTGGAGTTACCCATGATCTTTTACGCTTAGGATTCTCAAAATATATCCACTTTTCATCGCCAGTCACAATTCGATGGAGAAATGACTTTCTTTTGTAACTGGCGAGCAGCATTTCGCAAGTGGTTTTTCGGTTTTCCTGCTGTCTTTCATTCAGTTCATATGGAACCTATTTTCCCATTTTCTGGATCTTTCCCATGGCTTTCAAACATATGGAGACGGCTTCTCGTGTCATATTTAATTGATCCGCGAGTTGTTGTTGCGTTTGAGCGTCATCCTCATCCAACAATGCTTGCAATTCGCTGTCTTCAAACTTTTTCGGTGGTCTTCCACGTTCTTCGTTTCTCACGTAAAAATCGCCACGTTTGAATTTTTTAAACCACTCAAAGCACTGTGATTTACCAAGTGCATGCTCACCGTAAGCTTCGACAAGCATTCGATGCGATTCTGCAGCAGTTTTCTTCAAATGGTAACAGAAAATCAATGCTGTCCGCAAATCGTAGCTTCCAGGCACAAAATTCGACATGTTCAACGCTATTATAAACTATGCTGTTATATGAAACTTGTATTGTTGTGAGTTGAAAATCTTTGTCAGATGTCAACAAATGGCGCCAATGACGCGGTTTGATGGTAATTATATTGACAGCTAGGGCCATCTATGGGCAAATCCCAGTTTCATATTTACAGACCTGATGTCTGAAGATGAACTTCAGATGGTCTTAAATATAAGATCCAACTATGTACCAGCCTGAGAATCAGAAAAACATATTTAGGGCCAGAGCACAGACTTCTGCATAATTATGCATAATACACAATGCATAAGAGAATAAACCAATTAGTTTTCTTCATTTCCCTCCTCAGGACAGAAATGAAGAACTCTGATTGGTTGATTCTCTTATGCGTTATGTAGAAATCTGTTTTCTGGCCCTAAATATGTTTTTCTGATTCTCAGGCTGATATTCATAGTTGGATCTTATATTTAAGACCATCTTAAGGCCTGGCCCATAGGGCAAGAGCACAGACTTTTGCATAACGCATAATACACAATGCATAAGAGAATCAAGCAATCAGAGTTAGTCGCTTAGTTCTTCAATTCTGTCCTGAGGAGGGAAATGAAGAAAACTAATTGGTTTATTCTCTTATGCGTTATGTATTATGTGTTATGCAAAAGCCTGTGCTCTTGCCCATAGTGTTTTCGACTGAGTGGATTTTGATCGATTCGGGATTGATTATATTATAAACTTTGTAATAAGCCAGGCAAGTCTATCTATGACGTTTATTATTTTAACATAGTGCATCAGTATGCACCAATCAGAAATCAGAAAGGAAAATATCTCCAGTGTCTAATATACCACTAATGTCAAATGTATTCTAAATAGATCATCAAAGTAAACATACAAGCCACTTCAGAACTAGTATTCAAACGAGTGTTCAAATCGTCCTGCATGAGTGGACATACCGATATATCGCGCATGAATTATTTAAATTAATATTAAAGATAAAGTGATTGTTGTGTAAATCTACGAGCAAATGTAATTCTGTCATGTGCCATCATGAAAGAAATCATGAAAGAGATCATGAAAGAAATAATTATCGCTATTGTCGAAAAGAATATGTAAAAACTAAAGAGAACAATGAAACCAAAAAAGAAGATAATTTGGTAACTCAATTGATAAATTTTTAGTCATTACTCTTGCAATTTTTATAACCTCTATAATATATTTAGTAAATTTTGCAACCTATAAATAGGATAGTAAATATATCTGTAAATTTAGAATTTTAATAGTGACATATTCAAACTCTGATAAGAAATTAATGTGTATATTACAAGTTATATTAATAGCTGCAAATAGTTTCATAGTATTGAGGAACATGGTTAGCACATTCTCCAGATTTCTTACTTTTCACTTTATCTGTTTTAAACTCAAAAATATAATGTAATTTCTAAGGCAAGAAATATTCTCTACACTGCTAAAAATCTTAATAATGCTTAAGATCTAAGAATTATGATATTTGGTAGTATAGAAAACCAGAAGTTATATAACAGTTTTGGGTTTGAAGCTAAAGGCATAAGGACTTAACTACCGATCCTTAACATGTCAATGACATTAATTTTAAATATCGTGAATTTAGATTCAAATTATTATTTTGTAGATCTAATGAGCTCTACAGTATATTAGAATGAGCTTTCAAGGAGATAGATATATGCTGAATTGTTGAACAGATGAATTGTTATCCTCAGGTTTGTCCTTTTTCAAACTCCTTACATTTGTCCAATGAATTGGAGTAGGATAAGTATATTTTGTTTCTTTCTAACTTGTTGCAACAATATATATTAGTTCAGTAAGTTTTTTGAAAAAGATCACGCTTTCTATATGTTTCCTTGAAGGCTCACTTCATTATATTATAAACCTCACTATAGATCAACTAGCTTAAAAAATTTTTATCAGAAATTAACGAGATGATATATAGCATTATCTAGCTGTTCATGTTCATCTAACATGTTCATTAGCAAGACATTCATGTGATATACAAAGCACATATAGAAGCATATATAACACAGCACTCATGTTTTTGAAAAGTAGATTGATTCAATGTACATATATGTGATATCCATAATTGCACATGGATCTTATACTTAATATTATCTTGTGCATTAATATTATTTTATGTGAGTATATGTATATGTAAGTTTACCTTCAAATAGTTTTAAATATAAAAACTGATTGTGAATATTGCTCTATCAAGTCAATTTAATTCAATCAGTGCTATGTCAATGGAGAGAAATGTTGATATATATAAAATTTTGATACAAAGGAAAAAGGCAAACAGATAAGGTTAACAGTATATGTATGCTGCAACAGCTAAGATTCTGTATGCAATCAAAATTATTAATATTAATAAAAATTTCAGAAACTATATTAAACAAAGAAGTACTGTAACTTTATGCATGTTTATAAAAAATATATATATATATATGTAACAAGGGTACAGGAATATAGAAATCAATTGAGTAATCATTTAGATAAATTTAAAGTAGAGAACTAGCTCTAAGCTAGTATTAATTATTACTAATACATGCATTAAATATTACTAATGGATAAAGATTCAATTTAATACTGTAATTAAATTAAAAAGATTTTGTAACATTTGTATCTCAACATCAATATAAGTAATTTCTATAAAATATAGCAAGAATAAGATAGTAAATTATACCCAGGGAGTAGAGGTACTATTGGGTTGGCAACTAAGTGATTGCGGATTTTGCCGAGATGACAGATGGATTTTACACTTTCTTTTGTTTCGTTAACGTGTTCAAAGTATCTAAGCTATATTTTTTTTTATTGTTTGGACTTCTACCTTTCATTTAGTACAAAAATTATATCGATTAGTTCTTTAGTTTTGTTTTTATCCCAATTTAAAAATGGAAGAGCAAGACGTGCATTTCAGATATATTTTATTGTATTATTTCCGAAAAGGCAAGAACGCATCGCAAGCACACAAGAAGTTATGTGCTGTATATGGGAATGAAGCCTTGAAAGAAAGGCAGTGTCAAAATTGGTTTGCTAGAATTCGTTCTGGTGATTTTTCATTGAAAAATGCTCAACGATCTGGCCGTCCAGTTGAAGTCGATGAGACCCATATCAAGGCCCATTATCGATTCAGATCGTCATAGCACAACATGTGATATTGCAGAGAAGCTCAATGTATCGCATACATGCATTGAAAAAAATTTAAAAAAGCAAATTTAAAATTTTGAATTTTCATTCTTATTTAAAATTCGCAATCACTTAGTTGCCAACCCAATATTTAGATCAATTGTTAATCATTTAGTTTCCATAAGTACATTTTATTTATAAATATAATAGAACATATAAATTTTATGTAAAAAAGAAAAAAATGAATACTAGCAGTAATTTATCAAATAAAAGGAAATTTTATTAAAATTATTAAATATTAAATTAAATCTATTAATTGAAAAATTTTTTTATTAAATAAAAGCAATAATTTATTAAAAATGGGTAACTAATTTATTAAATAAAAGGGGAAATACTAATAAAGATGATTTACTGCCTTCTTTCATATCAAATTTTTTGGATATTTGAATTGGATGGTTAGTTGGATAATATACATTTTCACTACTTTATTTTTTTTTCCCAGTCATGTCATACAGATTTTATTGCTTAGAAAAATATTTTTTAAAGCACTCAGAGCTTTTAGGGTGCATGATCATTATCATATCCAAAATAAATGGAAAACATAGGAATAAAGCCTTATTAATGTTTTCTTGAAATTTCAAACTTACGGTTAGTTGCAGTACTTGCAGGTGGTTGTGGAATTATGCCTTGATGATTAGGACCAGGACCTCCCATGCCCATTATTTGATTATTTCCAGTCCCTTGACGTGCCAATGTCTGAAGCGCACCAATTGGATCTGGCATACCTTGATTATTGGTACCAGTAGTATTTGGCGCATTACCAGCTGTTCCCTTCTTGGAATCTGTAGATGGAAATAGAATATTGTCAAAAAAGTATCACATATAAAAGAAATATACAAATTTTAAGTACTGAAAGATTAGAGCTAAAAGAAGTACTTATTATTTCCAATATCTACTATTACTATAATTTTAGAAAATTTTATATTACTATAACTTTAGAGACATCATACTCATTTCTCGGACATGAAGGATTAATCTGGCCACAAAACCTAGGTACTCCTCCTGACAATAGAAAGGAATATGTTAACAGATATGAATATGTAACAGGTGAGGAGATACAAGATCTACAATACAAGTAATTATACAATTATAAACCTTGGTTTTTGCCTTTTGAAAAACATGATTTTCCATTTCAACGCTATTCCTTGTTGTGGGCATCCCAGATACTTGTACAGCTTCATCTCTGTTGATGAAAATGCTTACGATTACATATATTAAGAAAAGCATTAAGATTCAATTCAACATAATGTAAGTATAAAAAATCTATTTCTGTTTAATGAAGCAGATAAATGTGATAAAGTATTTTCCATTTTTGTAAAACATCTTTTCATATGTCTTCTTGGTATATTTATGATATAACACAATGACATAATTATGTAACTAAAGTTATTCACATGACATCATGTAAAACAGCCTGTTAGTCCAACCGATAAAAATAGCAAAATCTTAAAAAATGGATTTTAAGATTTTGCTAGTTTTCTTGCAATAAAAAATAATAATTTTTCTTTTTGACAGTTCTATAATTTTATAATCAACATTCTTTATATTTAATAATTTAATTCATATTCAGCAATTGAGGCTTACATCTTCGCAACCACGCTCTGCCGAAAATGTGGAGTTTTCCATGAATCATCCGCCATTTGTGGTTGTTCAATAACGACTGCCGATGGATGCATGATATACAGATCAACGTTTTATCGAAACCTCTTCTCCTGTGGGATGCTGATAATACGTTTCACAATACGTCATTTTTATTATACATATATTTCATGCGGTGAAAGAAAATGGTTATTACCGTTACTGTTGTTATTGTTGTTGTTGTTGTTCGCTTTGAGCTCAAGGTGACGACTGCACAATGTACGATAAAAACTACGAATAATAAAAAATTGATTAAATATATCATTGATTGCAACCAGCAGAGAAAAGCCTCAGAGCGATTACTGGTGTTTTAGTTGACATCGACTTTTAGGCGTTTGATACGCCAGTTGCGCCTATTTTTGAGGTGGAACTACGTTCGCTACGTTCATTTTCTTGCGCCGCCGGTAAAGTCTCCAGTAAGTGTGTGCCCGTGCTACTCATAAGGGTCTACAGGAGCCACACTAGAGACCTCTCGCGGAGATCCGCGAACTAGGCAAAATTATATTGCAAATTATGAACAAAATATGAAGAGAATCACCTTATATGTATGATATTTGCAATCAGGAGAAACGTCCGCAGGGTCGTACAGAGCGCTTTTTTGGAAAAAAAGTCGAAATAAAAATCGATTAAATAATTTGAATGAACGTTCATCCCGCGGTGCAGCACGAACCTATATTTTCATTTATTACAAATTTTTAAGAACCTAAATGCAAAATCGGACTCTGTACGATCCTAGATATTAATATAAGGAAGATGTCCATGTATGTCTGATAAGCAAATATGATGTATGCGTGGCAAAATTTGTAAGTGTAGATAACACAGAAAGTGTAGCCCAGTTGCACTATAGTGCAGTCTATATGACTTAACCTTCCTGCCTTGCGTTCGCGCGAGCAATGCATTAGTATTAGCGTATATATGAACAGTGCATAAGTATTGCCGTGTGTATGTGTATGAATACCTTCCAGCTTCCACTTTAAAACATAAGATATTTTGCCACGTTGACGATATATGTAACCACCAAATTGATATGGAATATTCCTTGAACTATTATCGAGGTCCCTACAGAGCCAAATTTTGCAATCCAGCCGTCAAAAATTTATCATACATTAATAAAGCATCCGCCGTATCAAACATCGCTGCGAGTCACTCGAAATATCATTTTACGAGATGCAATATTTCGTCTCTTTGACCATACGTATTATTATCAAATTGTTGCAGCATCTTCTTCGTACTATTTCCAAGATCGATACAAAGCCAGATTTTGCAATCCGGTCGTCAAAAATTTATAATATATAAATAAAGCCATCTGTCGTACCAGGTGTTGGAGCGAATCAGTCGAGAAATGATTGTAGGAGATGCAAAATTTCATCTCGTTGACGATATATTTAACCTCCAAATTGTTATAGCATCTTCTTTGAACCCGAGAAACCTACAGAGCCAGATTTTGCAGTCAGGCCGTGAAAAATGTATCATAAATAAATGAAGATGTATGAAGCGTCGGAGCGGATCACGTATAATAGCATTGTACAAAATGAGATTAAATATTAAATATTTCAAAAAATATTAGGCAAATAAAAAAATGTTTCAGACAAAAGTTGTTCAAATTAATTGGTAGAAAAAGAAGATATAATAAAAAATTGGGCTTCCGACTTAAAAAAATTAAGTTGACCTTCAACCAACTTTGAAAATGCCTTCCAAATAAAAAACTGATAATGCCGTTCTCTTTCCCGTTCGAAATCATGGAACACGTGTTTTAGCTTTTTTTAATATCTTTCATAGTTTTTGAGATTTCTTACCTGTTACGTTTGAAATTTAGCACCCTATATATATATTTACAAAATCGGTCCTGAAATATAAGAAATAAAAATAAATTCATTAATAAACTTCTAACATTACAACAACTTTAATGGTTCCTACAGTTACTTATAGGAGTTAACATTACCTGTTATTGTCTCGTACAGTCGCTTATAATATATATATATGTTAATAATCAAAACTCTGCTTTATAGTGACGTTAGATATAATACAAGGAATACGGCCGAACAATTTGATGGTAATATATTAACGAGGCAATATTTCTCATGTTCCAAAATTGTATTGTGCGTGACATGCTGCAATGCCCGGTACAGTCTTTTATACAGGGTGTCCCATTTAACCCGACAAATCGTAATATCTGGAAAACTACATGTCGGATCAAAAAAAGTGGATAATGAAATTTGCTCGCCTCTCATCATCGGGGTGCTTGTTTTAGGTGAGTCCCCTCGCCTCTCACCATCGGGGTGCTTGTTTTAGATGAGTCCCCTCGCCTCTCACCATTGGGGTGCTTGTTTTAGGTGAGTGAAAAAAATGAAAAAAATTGTTTCCATAAAAACTTCACGTAAAATCTAATTCTGCAATGAAAAATGTGGGTTCTCATTTGAGATTTGAACGTTACCACCCACCCTACCCCGAGGGTATGGGGAGGAATAACTGTTATTATGTTTTTTAAAAATATTTTTAAAAATATTGAACAGGTATTTTTTTATTTTTCAATCCAATGATCATTTCTGGAGAATTGCAGAAAATCTAATTTTTTGCGATTACAGTGCCATCTATCACGAATAAAAAAAAAAGTTTCGGACGAAACTTACGTATTTTGTAGCGTAGAATCCGAATCTGCAAAAAAGAAATAGGGATTCCCATTTAAGATTTCAAAGTTGCCCCCCACCCCTACCCCCCGGGAGTGAGGTGGAAGGTCGTGTTTGATATCATTGGATGTCCCCCTTCGAGACGAACAAATTTCATTACCCACTTTTTTTGATCCGAAATATAGTTTTCCAGATATTACGATTTGTCAGGTTAAATAGGACACCCTGTATATGATAAATGTTAAACGGCCTGATTGCGAAATCTGGCTTTGTAAAGACCTCGGGGATAGATCGAGGAATATGTTATAACAATTTGGTGCTATTATATGACAGCAAAGAGGTAAAATATTTTTTCTTGTAACATGGTATTTCGCGGGACTCGCTGCGATGTTTCGTACGATACACGCTTTATTAATATATGATAAATTTTTGACGGCCGGAATGCAAAATCTGACTCTATAGGAACCTCGATAATAGTTCAAGGAATATTCCATATCAATTCGGCGGTTACATATACAGGGTGCACGATTTATCTGAAGACATTGAAATATCTCGAGAACTATGCATTGGATAAAAAAAAGTGGTTAATGAAAGTTGTTAGTCTCGAAGGGGGACATCCAATGATACCAAACTCGACCTCCCACCCCACCCCCTGGGGATGGGAGTTGGGGGCAACCTTGAAATCTTAAATGGAAACCCCCATTTTTTATTGCAGATATGGATTCTATGCTACAAAATACGTAAATTTTGTCCGAAACTTTTTTTTTGATTCGTGATAGATGGCGCTGTAATCGCAAAAAATTATATTTTCCGCAATTCTCCAGAAATGATCATTGGATTGAGAAATAAAAAATACTTGTTCAATATTTTTAAAGAACATAATAAAAGTTATTCCCCCCCCATCCTCTCGGGGTAGGGTGGGTGATAACGTTCAAATCTTAAATGGGGACCCACATTTTTCATTGCAGAATTAGATTGTACGTGAAATTTTTATTGAAACAATTTTTTTCATTCGTGATAGATAGCGTTGAATTTTTCCGAGAAACTACTTTTAGCGTTACACAGGAACAACGACGAGGACGTAGTAGTTTTATGTTCCCTTCGGGTGTTTTTTTAATGTGAGTCCCCTTGCCTCTCACAGATCGGGGTGCTTTTTTAATGTGAGTCCCCTTGCCTCTCACTGTTCAATTAATTAGAGTAAGTGTTCGAAATTTTTACCTTCAACTTCAATACACTTATTGATCCTTTTTTCAAATGACTGTACACAGGATAGAAGCATATCTGCGGGAGTTTCAGCGCAAGCGTTTCTTATGCGTTCTACCATGTTTTTACGAGTTGTTGGCATTTGTTGATAAACCTTATCTTTTTAATAACTTTTATTATGTTCTTTAAAAATATTGAACAGGTATTTTTTATTTCTCAATCCAATGATCATTTCTGGAGAATTGCGGAAAATATAATTTTTTGCGATTACAGCGCCATCTATCACGAATCAAAAAAAAAGTTTCGGACAAAATTTACATATTTTGTGGCGTAGAATCCGTATCTGCAATAAAAAATGGGGGTTTCCATTTAAGATTTCAAAGTTGCCCCCAACTCCCATCCCCAGGGGGTGGGGTGGGAGGTCGAGTTTGGTATCATTGGATGTCCCTCTTCGAGACTAACAAATTTCATTAACCACTTTTTTTTATCCAATGCATAGTTCTCGAGATATTTCAATGTCTTCAGATAAATCGTGCACTCTGTATAAGGTAGGGGAAAAGATCAGACTTCTTGAATAACTTTGAAAATATGCAAGACAGAAAAAAAATGTTAAATATGGAAGTAGTAAAGCTTAAATGACACATCACATAGCACTACTGATATGATCTTGCACAACATCATCAAGGAAAGGTCACCTTAAAATTTTTAACTGACACATTTTTTTATTTGGATAAAATTTTTTGAGATACTTAAGGAAAATTTTGTAACTTTTTCAACATTTAACTTACGATCTCGCTAACTATTAGTCAGAAGAAAAAGTGGTACTGGACTTTCTTACTCTATTTGGTTTCAAGAATATATTGTCACAACAGCGCCCTGACTTTTATTAACACGTTCGCGACATCGTGACCCACCGGTGGGTCACACACTATGAAGCATTACACTGCTTCTGAAAGTCTCTGTGTATATCGGTGTATCTCTATATATCATAACTACGGCTACATGAGAAATGTATCTATGTACTAGCAACATGGTTTGTCGACCAGACAATTATAGCAAAATAAAAAAAATCGTGCGTCCTTTAGAGTGAACCAATGGATTTATTGATTCAACGAACGTCGCGAACGTGTTAACTTATCGATCTTTAGAAATTTCAGTTATCAAATTATCAAAAGTAAGGACACACTCTATTGTAAATATATACAATCCCATTTTAAAAAACGCTCTTCGATAATTCTTCAACGAATCATTTTCAGCAAAAAGATTTCGGAAAAAAGTTGTATGATTTCAAAGGGGACATAAAACAACTCTATTACAATATTTTGTATACAAATGGCACCATTTTAGAAATATTCATTGATGATTATTTTCCTAAAAATGGAAACTCCAATTTTTTATTATACCATCTTTTTCTACCAATTAATTGAAACAACTTCTGTCTGAACATTTTTTTATTTGTCTAATATTTTTTGAGATATTTAAGGAAAACTTGATAACTTTTTCAATTTAATTCACGATATTTCTCTAACTATTTATCGGAAAAAAATTAGTACCAGACTTTTTTGCTCTACTTGATCTCAAGAATATATTATTACAATAGCGGCCTGATTTTCGTTAATTTGATGATTTCGAAATTTTCAAAAATCAGTAAGTTAACAAAAGTCAGGGCGCTATTATAACAATATATTCTTGAGATTAAATAGAGCACATAAGTCTAGTACCATTTTTTCTTCCGACAAATAGTTAGCGAGATATTGTGAGTTGAATGTTGAAAAAGTTATCAAGTTCCTTAAATATTGTTGGAGAAAATAATGTTTAGTTGATCAATGTGTTTCTCCGTTAGGGCGAAACAGATTATTTTCGTATATCGCGTTAAGAGTTACCATAATTTTATTTGGTCCTAATTCTATGTTTTGCGTTTCATGCGAATGGCTTGTCTCTCTCTCCCATGTGAATCGGCCCTTCTTTTTCTCCTTCTCTGTGTCTTCTTCTTGTCCGCCCTGCTGTTGTTCTGCATGCCTGACGTACGCACGTGTATAGTTTTGTGTATTCAAAATAAATATCATCAACATATACGATACAACAAAGTGTATGATTAATTTGTACTCAACACAATATAACTCAGTCAAATATTTCAAAACATATTAGGCAAATAAAAAAATTTCAGACGAAAGTTATTTAAATTAATTAGTAGAAAAAGAAGATATAATAAAAAATAGGGCTTCCATTTAAGAAAAATAATGATGAGTGAATATTTCGAAAGTGGTGCCATTTGTAAATAAAATAGTATAGCTGTTTTATATCTCCTTTGAAATCATATAACTTTTGACCAAAATATATTTTCTGAAAATGCTTCGTTGAAGAATTATCGAGGTGCGTTTTTTAAAATGGAACACTGTATACTTAGGACCAAATAGAGTAAAAAGGTCTAGTAGCACTTTTTCTTCCGACAAATAGTTAGCGAAATCTCGTAAGTTAAATATTGAAAAGTTATCAAGTTTTCCTTAAATATCTAAAAAAATATTGAGCAAAAAAAAAGGAAATATTTCGAACAAAAGTTATTCAAATTAATCAGCAGAAAAAGGTGATATAATAAAAAGTTTAGGTTTCCTTTTAAGAAAAATAACAATTAGCGAATATCTGGAAAATGGCGCTATTTGTAAACAAAACGAAATAATTGTTTTATGTCCCCTTTGAAACTCTATAACTTTTATTTGAAACGTTTCTTAGTATCTTTCATATTTGTTGACATTTTTGCTTGGCTCATTTAAAATGGGACACCCTGTATATTTTTATGGTGTTCGCATATTATAATATATTTTTATAGTGTTCGCATATTATAATATATTCATATTGAAAAAATAAACTCGAAATAAGCTCGAGAATTTCCAGAGAAAACTTATCGCTGAGGAGGGAGGGGGGTTTTACGAACTACATCACACAATACCGTATTGAACTATTCTATTTAATAAATATACAACAATGTATTTTTTGTGAGATGAATGTATTATCCCATTTAACATGTTTTAATTAAAAATATACACGTGTCTTAACTTAACTTATTATAAAGTATTATAACGGTATATTATAACGTCCTCCATAGTAGTATATTAGTACAATCGGGAGAGATATACCGCTTGTCATTTTACGGACTTAGAGCAAGTTTCGTTTCGGGTACTATATATACTTTGTGTAACATTGATTTTTTGCACGATTGACGCTATCTCTCTTCATTGTCTTTCTCGGGGCATGGTGCATAATCATCAAATTTGCATAGTTCACGTTATAATGTTGCTCTTAACGCTTTTTGCTTTTTAGCATCTTCTTTTTACCGTTTACCTTTAGCATATTGTACATCTTCGTTCTGAGTCCGACGAATTTCGTCATTATGGCTCCACTGTTCTCATCTCTCATCAAATTCAAAACCTTCTTATTTATATACGTGTTATTGAAAAGATAGTCGCTTATGTCGAACTTGGTAATATCATGTTTTATACGTATCATATATAAAGAGAGGAATAAATACTGGGACCCTGAAATATATCGAAAAATATAATCTTTATGAAAAAATGTTTCAGACAGAAGTTGTAGGATTTCAAGTAACGCATTACATAGCAATATCAGTATGACCTTGAATAGCGTTGTCAAGGTCATCTCAAATTTTTTAAATAAAACCCTCTATTTTTTATTATATATTTTATTATATATTTTATTATATATTCTTGTAGCTTATCTTGAGAACTTTCCAAAACACTATAACTTAATTGTTTTTCTTTAAATGTTTTGCGAGTTACAAGATAAGTTATTATAGCACATCTTCAGATTTTTTCAAAGCTTACCCACTTTACCCACTTTAAGTAAGTCATTTCGAAGTTATCGAGCTTTTTATGGTAAGATGTCTAGCTCACGAAGGCGAGATCGCCAATAGCTCAGCTAACTAAAGCGAGACTGTCCTGCTAACTAAGGCAGGACTGTCCAGTCAGCTAAGGCGAAACTGTTCAGTTAACTAAGACAAGACTGTCCAGCCAACTAAGGCAAGACTTCCAGCTAACTAAGGCAAAACTGTCTAGCCAACTAAGGCAAGACTGGAAAGGTTTATAGCAATTGTTCAAAATGTCCACCATCAACAGTTTAACAAAAAGCTACCCTATCGTAAAAAGATCAAACGGCATTTTGAATGTAATCAATAGGAATAATAGCAGCTTCATCAAGAATCCGATTTCGTAAATCATCCAGATTTTGTGGATTCGTTTTGTGGATACGTATTTATATAAACTCTGTCTCTTAAATAGCCCAACAGAAAGTAATCAACAGGTGACAAATCTGGCGATCGAGGAGGCTATTCTACAGGTCCTCTTCTGCCTATCCGTCGTTGAGGAAATACTGTATTCAGATAATTACGGACATCCCTCCTGTAATGTGGCGCAGCATCATCTTGCTGAAATCATATATTCCAGAAGTTGTTACTCGTGATTGCTTGTATCGCTGGAACTATTTCATTTCTTAGCATATTCTCATATTTTATCGCTATTAGATTACCTTTAATAAAGAATGGATCTATGAGAACATTTTTCAAAATGCTTGCCCAAACATTCAATTTTTGTGGATACTGCGTATGTGCTTCTTGAATCCAGTTAGGATTTGTATTTGACCAGAATCTACAATTATGTCGATTAACATAGCCATTTAACTGAAATGTTGCTTCATCTGAAAAGACTATATTTGACAGATAGTTAGGATCTTCATCTATTCTTTCCATCAACTCACAAAATTCAATGCGCCTATCAAAATCATTATCACTTAGCTCTTGCACGAGGTGGACTTTATAAGGATGAAAGCTACATTAAAACTATATCTTTACTATTAAAAGAGAGAGAAGAACAGTTGTATATATACAGATGGTATATATACAACTGAACGGAACTAAAAAGACCATTCCATAATACTTACTACGCAAGTAAGTTTTATTTTTATCTATTTTACGTATATCTTGATATGTATCTTATATTTTTATGTATTTCGAAATAAATATTTAAGAATCATCTATTTTTCAGAATGATGCAATTTAATGCATATAATGTAATAATGTTACTGTATGAAACATTTACCGCAATGAATCTTCCACTTTCTCCAATAACCTCCAATAACTCGGAAGAACGAAAAGTAACAAAAACAATAGAAAATATGCTTAAAGAAGTTAGAAACGAAAAAGAGGTTGTAATAGAAGAGGAAGAAACATTAGATAATTACAACACATACGAGATTCCAGAAAAAGAAGAAATTGATTTATTTGAGCCACATGAAGAAAAGGTTTACTTATCGGATGAAATTAGATGTACTTCTGACAAAATATCAATTAACTATGAGAGAGAAACAGTAGAATACTGGAAAAGTGGAAAGTCTAAACGAAGATTGATTGAAGGAGTTAAACATATGTTCAGAAAAGTTAAATCGGAACGACAATTACGACTATGGGAAGAACAAATCGAAGCAGGTGGTAACAGGTATGAAAAGTTAAGACGAATTTCGGAATACACATTGGCTCGATTCAATGAAGCACTTGATAAAGGTCATTCATGATGTCGATATAGTGCGATGGGCTACTCCCTCACAAGAAGAGGAAAATGTAGCAGGATTTATAGCTTCAGACACATGGGTAAAACGATTTAAAGTGGTACATGATATTATATCTCGTAAAATAACTAAATTTGTAACAAAAAATCGCTGCTATCAAAAGAAGATTTAGAAAAGAAATGCGATACATTTATTGAAAATGTTAAATATTATATTGGTCGGTATGTGGAATAGAAAATATTTACAATTCTGATCAAAGTGAATTTGAGTTAGAATTTCATTCCGGTCGTACTTTAGCACATAAAGATGTAAAAAGAGTAGAATCTGTTGTACAATTTATGTCAACAATCACATATAGTTACACTATTCAGCCGACTATTTCCGCAGATGGTAGATTATTGTCGCTTTTTATAGTATTAAAAAAAAATAAAAGGAACATTTGGTCCGAGAGTCCAAGAAAAAATGTTCAGAGCACCTAATATTTTTTGTTATGGCTTCACTATCGGGCAAACTAACATCATATCATGTAAAAACGTGTTAAAAGAAACATTTTTTCCGAATATTGGGTCATAGTCTGTATTGTTATTCATGGAGATTCATGGAGTAGATATTGCCCTAATATAATTGCAGATACTAGACAAGATTCTGCAACACATATCGTCTTCCTAACCATTCCAGCTGGTACAACGGAAAAAATATAACCACTAGATGTATACTGCTTTAGATTATGGAAAAATTTTATTAAACATTTTCCTGACGTTGTTCTGTTGTTAGATTTGGCACTGGTCTCCATATTAGAGATAATATATTAAAATTGCAACCATCATTAACGCACCACCAATTTTCATCACCCAGAATTCAAAATTTATTTAAATATGTGTGGTTTAAAAGTGGATATGTACATGTAGAATAAACCATGTACATGTAGAATAAACCAACAAAATTTCAAACGCCATTCGAATTTTGTTTCCAAACCGATTCAAAAGTAAAATGTGAAATTTGTGACCAAACTGCTATAATTATTTGTACTTGGTGTAAAAAATCGCTCTGTATGACACATTTCTTTCATGAACACCATATTTGTGATGAATATGTAGAATAATTATAATATGTATTTACTACCCAGACAGTACAATGTCCAAAACTGACTTGTGAGATATTACAGTTCCTTTAGACGTCTTTACGTCGTTTGTTACTCGTTTATACATATTGTATCGTTAAACAAATCTAATTACTTATATATAACATATGTGTACTTTAGGAAACCCGTACGTTGCGAAATCATCGATAAACAGCGAAGCCGTACATACAGGACACTGTTGCTATATATGCAAAGTCGTATCTGTTTACATTTATATAGTATATAAAACGATACGTGTATCATTAGAATTAAGTTTTTATTTGCTTGTAGATAAGATCATAGTGTTATCATGCACCACGGTCGCAGCGCAAGGCCGAGTGCGTTTTAAACGTAAATCCTTCAAAGTGTAAAGAGTGAGGTCGACCAGTATCAAATGATGTGCGTCAGTAACCAAAGTGCACGATAACGTATATCGCTCAGGGAAGCTGTACCAATTCTATTTATGGACAGAATTCATAGACATGTCTTGACTTTTAAGCCACTCTTGAATTTATCCACTGATTTCGTACTTATTTTATTGGATACGAAATAACTGTATACAAACTCACGTTCATGATATTTAATACGTTGTATATATCATTAGGAGTTTTTATCAGCTTATACAAAAGAAAATACAGAGATGTCGAGTACAGCGTAAGTAAGAAGCGCCTACCTATAGCGCAGCGTTTATAACTCCATGTTATCATCTCTATATTAATCAAATTAATGGCTTCCATTTTCTATTGTTATACATGAATGAATTTGATATTTGATACTCTTTATTTTATTTCTAATAAGAATTTAAAAATTTGCGAGGATAATAATGAGGACAGAGGAGAGGGTAAACAAAATTTTGCAATTTTGCAAAATTTGAGTACACAGTTGCAAAGAATATAAAATTCTCTACAACTTTTATATAAACCATTTTTTCATATGCCTCGTATTTTTCGATGTATTCGCTAAAAATGAAAACCTCCTTTTTCTTCGAGGGGTGATTTCATCTCTAAACCTCGAGATAAGCACATAAAAAAATATGAGTCTAATATTTTTTGATGCTTTATAACATATCCAAAGCCCATCCAAATCGGTGACGGACACCTCTAACCGTTCCCTTGTAAGTTTCCCATACTAACCTATTATTCAGTAGAGAAGATGTTCTTTCAAATGCATTGGGTTTCATTGTCGTAAGACTTCCTGATTTTGAGTATCTAAAAGCTTTCGGCATAGTCCTCGTATCTATGATTGGAGTATTCTTTTAGGTCTTTGACGGATTCAAGAAAAAGAATTAATGAGGAACGATAATGACTAAGCTCTTAGTAAGTAGCTTTTTCTGCTAAAAGCAGCTTACCATGGTATGTCCATGGTCAATATATTCGATGGTGTTGACCGTTTGCGCTGCTTGGGTTCGAAGTTACCAACCAAAGGAGGATATGCAATTTCCAATAAAATATATTCGAGTGCTTTAATGATTCGAGTAATCATATTATTATGATTTATTGGACTTTCAAAGTACATAATACTTTTAGCGTGGTCATTGTCCTTCGACTTTTGAACAACTTATCTCGACTAGTAAAGAAATAATAATATTTATGATATTTAAAGGAGCAACAGTTTTCATTAAAACCATTAAATGTTTTCAGTTTCCGTATTTGTAAAAATGTCATTAGAATTTTTTGCAGATTAGATATTACTATAATTTTGATATTAATTTACACTTTTACGAAATCATATTATAAAATTGCAATCTCTTATACACAACTAATTGCCTTTTTTGAGATTCAAAGAATTATTCAAATAAGCGTGGTATAAAATCAAGTATGTCGGAGAAAGATCAGGACATTTTGAAAATCCAGTAGATTTTTATTTGATTCACTGTGCGGTGAAAAGTTTGCCATGATACCACATATGTGGAGAATCCACTACAGCACGACGTACGTGGTAAATAATATTTACGTATAAAAAATTTCTTGATGAATATCATTTTTCTATGAAAACTATCATATATATGATATTGAATATACAGGGTCCAATTGTAATTTATCATCCTTCATAACTATGTAGGAAGTTGTCATGATGAAAAATGTAAAATATAAGAGTTATAGGGTTTTAAGGGATGACATACACTTAGGCCCAGTTCCACAACTTGCTTTAAACTCCGTTTAAAGCAAGTTGTGGAACTAGGCCTTAGAAGGCTGAAAAACAGGTCAAATTTTGACATTTTATTCCTGCTAAACGGATAGTGGAAATTACATAAAATTTTGTGTGATTATAGACTTATGTTTTGGAAATATGAAAAAAATATATATATATCATTAAAAAGTTGCGACAGAAAAAAAATATGGGCACCGGCACACATCGAAGTTGAGAAAAACGTGTTTTGCGATGGACACTTTCCCGCCTAAACAATCTATCTGAAACAAAAGAACCATATGATGTTTTTAAGTTAACAGTAGTGGTTTATCGTTGACGTTCGCCGATTTTTTATTTTGTCGTTTGCCACAAAATGGCGACGAGTAGAAATTGAGATTTCGAAAATTGCGAAAAATTTTCGTTTTCTGATGTTATTTCTTTTTTTAATGAAGATCGATGAAAAAAGTGAGATAGTCAACGACAAAAGAAAGTATCTGAGAGTATTGTGTAAAAATTTAAGAACGATCCATCGATTGATTTTTGAGATATTCACCGTTTGAGGTGTCGTCTTTGAAAACCATATTTCGAGAAAAACGCGTTTAAAGTTTAAAGTTCAGTTCAACTATTGTTAACAGCAGAATTTTGTAATTTACCTCTAGTTGGCAATTCCGGGGCCATATGAAGTATTTTCCACACCAATAGCAGCATTGTTACACGAAGACGTCTGTTGACGATGAGCAATTCTTCCTTCGCGCGTCGCTTCCTGTGCTCGCACTTCAGCCACATCGATGCACGCTCAGTCTTAATATTCACAATATGCGGTACAATTGTGATCAATATTGATTTCTAATGCATGCATTATTAATAAATATGTGACAGCACCTTCATTAAAAGTGCATGCAGCAATATTCGAAGCAATTTGCACAACGTGTGCACCGCTGTGCTGCACTTTTGGCGTTATGCGCTAAATCAGATTATTTATGCTTTCATATATGTTTCGCGTAAATCTACCGACGCATCTATCCAGTAAATTGTCACTCGAAATTTATTCATATATTGAACGAACGACTTTAATCACATTCATCGGCGGTTTATGTTGATATTGCTCTAAAGTTCCTTCGGCTTTTGCTCGCTGCCACGAGCACTACGAGTCTGATCTTGGAGGGCAATTTTCATGATGGGGCTCTTCATTTGTTGACGATTTGTGATGTAGTGTAGCCCATATTGCATCCTTCATTTTTATTATAGAATCGCAATTCTGTCTGATAGTGAAACCATAATATACTGTAAGTTCATCCATGAGCTTTCCAGTTAATTTGAACAGTTTTCTCTTTCTCCACATACGCAGAGGGGAACATCGAACAATAGAGACCCGAAACCAGTGCCTCCAGAAATATGCACACCTAGAAGAATGCCATATTCGTGAGCGCTTTACTAGACGCGTCAGGTAACTTCGCTATTTTTGCAGATATCGACATGAAATTGTCAGGATATATTCTCGAAATTTGAATCTTTAAGAAAATGTAAAAAAAATCGATTTTTTTACTCTGCTAAGTATATGTAATTCCTTAAGGGGTTTGTTACAAAAGTTATGTAGATTTTATACTTGGTACTCAATTTGAATCCTATAAGAGGTCCAAGACAAATTTGTTAAATGAAAATTTCTATTCTTTTTATTACATAATCTTACATATTTAATATTTTTTATACATTAAATACTTTTATTACATAATTTAAAGAAATAAAAATTTTTGTTTCTTCCGTTTTTTCTAAATCTCCTCCATCGGGCCTAAAACATCAGTTAAATGTTTTATTTTGAAAACTGGAATTAGTAGGTCAAAAAGATTATAAAGTTATTTGTTACACTATGCTGAAATTTTTAGCATAACGTACATTTTGATTTTGGCAGAATCTAGACGTAACATAATTATTCTTCTTTTGTTACTTTATGCCCGGATATCCTACGAAGAAAAAAGAAACTGTCTTATTAATTGCACATATGCAAAAAGTTTATCATTCCTTAATACCAAAATACCTTTTGTTAATAGCAATGGGGTTTTTTTCGTAGAAATACCATTTCGTTAAATTCCTAAATGGCATTTCAATACATATTGTGAGAAGTAAAGAAATTATATAAGATAATAGCAGCGGTGGTATGGTATTCAGTATCTGGATACAAAAAATTATTAAATCTAATAAATAATCAAACTATTAGTAACGCATGATATACTTGATTATGTTCCTAAAAATAATAAGAAAAATCGCATATATCATATTTTTATATACTTACTAATTTAAAAAGACTGAAAGTTCTTGCATTTCTTGCTTGTCCTACGTCAAATATAACTAATATATAATGTACCAGATAAACTCCATAAGTTAAATTTGCTAATGGCTGCGTCCAACGAGGTGTTAAGAAACGATAGTAAAATTCTGTGGAAGCAAAGATAAGATATATGGTAATGGATTTCGAAATAATTTTGGAAATAAAGTAACTTTTGAAATAATAAATACTGAGATATAATTAACACTTTTTTATTATAGAATAAATTAGTTAAAATTCAAATTCGATCAAACTATAAATTGATTAAAATATGATAAATAAACCTGTACTGTATTGTCTGAGTGAGAATATTAACTAAAATTACTATATTTTTAAAGTTTCTAACAAAATAAAGAATAAATTTTCCCAATTGACTGAATCTATAATTACAATAACAGTTATTTAATAATTAATACCGTGTTTACCAATATTCAAAAACAATAACTTGTCTTACACTTCTTAGCCTTTCAGCAATAGCAAACAATAGTAAATCATAACTCAAAGTAGTTCAAACATTTTACAATATGCTTATCATACCTGATTGACTGCTGATGGATAATAAAACTATCGTATAGCACACGCACAAGGCAGAAATAAGTCTTTGTAAAAATGCAAAAATTGCTTCTTCTAACACATTCGGCTTGCTCAATATAAGAAATTTATGCGCCCAACATTGGGTGGTGACATATAAAACCACAGGCATTGGGTAAACCAAGATATGTGACCAGAACTGAAAACACATGATGGTGCATGATACATAGGTATATCATATTCTCCAATTAGCTAATGTGGCGATATTATTTATTAAAATTGAAATTGGAAAGCTCTGGCCAATATTGTCCGTATACTTACTTAAGTTATGTTTATTAATAAAAATCTAGCCGCAACCAATGTTGCCTTCTGAATTTCTTTTTCTTTGATAAAAGATAATTGATTGATACATTTTTGATGCCACATAAGAAACATTAAAATACATTACAAAAATTTGTTTCTTTACAAAAACTAATATATATGTGAAGTTATCTATATCTAAAACTGGTACAAGTGTTCTCGATATTTGAATAAAAATAATACAAGGGAATATTATAAAATAAAAAATTGCTTATGAAAATTGCTATTAGTGAAAAAATATTTTACTTTAACATGAATTTTAAATTCGTATCTCAGTTTTTCTCTTTTACTCATGAAAATGATACAAAAGTTAGCTAAAAATATAATATATCATATATTCACATACCTTAGACAAGCGCCACGTACTATCTTTGTGATCGTGAAGTATTGCACCAGCGATTATACCGACAAGGTATCCAGTGGCACACATATGCGTTTTGATATAATACATTTTAAACTCTGCCACGTTTTCTAACATAGTTACGCTATATATGATAATAAAATAAGTAATTCATTAAGATTGACGCCTCTCACCCGCATTTGTTTCTCTATCTAATTAAATAAGTTAATTTCAGATAACAACTAAACCCGGATTAATTATGTCTCAATTAGAAATAGAATTGTATACAGAACAACAAAAGTAATTACTCACGATGGGGTGAACCGCACAACGGATGGTGCATCGTATACATAAGTGGCAAAAAAGAGTATGGTGCAACTCATTAATGTTAATATTCCAAGAAAAGAATATCCTATTTTACGTGGCATACGCCAAAATGCATATATCACAAATTGACTGCAGACAAAAAGTTGAAAGTCTGCCGCTAAATACCAGCCATGCATGACACACTGAAACACGTTATTTACATGTCAACGTTAACTGATTTTTTTCGGATATTATTTGGATTGATACAAACATAATTTTATTACCAATTCCGAATTTGCGACGTAATTGTTGATATACAAGAGATTTAACCACCAATTTTTCGCACAATGAGCGCTTTCTTCAACCACTATGTTCCAAAATGGTCCGGAACCCAATTGCGGAAGGACCCAAATGTAGAAACCAATGATTGTGGCATATAACGGTGTTAACCTAATATATGTAATTCATTACATATATTATGTGAACTTATATATACAGAGTGTCGCACTTTAATCTTGCCATGTAATTATCTACTAAATAACTTAATATTCGATGAAATATTTCAGATAGAGTTGATTTAATTTTAAGAAGGTCTTCTTACCATGGATACAGGGTATCTCATTTTATTGTCCCACCCCAAATAACTCTTCAGTATTGAAGTTTCAAAGAAAATGATTTGAATAAAAGTTGTAGGGATTTAAGTGAGCTATCTTATGATTACTTTGACTTTGACCTTGATCTCTATTTTCAAGGTCATTTGAAGGTCAACTTGCGTTTTCTAAATGGTAACCCTTATTTTTTATTACACTGTTTTTTTATACTAGTTAATTTGAACAACTTTCGAACAATCTAAAACATTTTTTCATTTGTCTAATAGTTTTTAAGATATCTGAGGAAAACTTGATAACTTTTTCAATATTTAACTTACGATATTTCGCTAATTATTTGTCGGAAGAAAAAGTGATTCCGTTCACTTATACAGGGTGGGAATTATAAGTTTACAACCCGAAGTGTGAAGGTAGATTGGGTTAAGACAAACATAAAAGTCCCATACTGTTTTGCGAGATTCGCAATAATTATCGAGTTATTAATGATAGGAATTTGAGGAATGGGAGCGCGCTGACATAGATGATTGGAGAAGCGTTGCAGCTACTCAGGCCACAGCCACAGACGTAGGTCCGGCGAGATAAAACAACGAATAATGGTGCATTGTCTTTCTCCTCGCCGCACACCGGCAACAGTTGCTGTATCGACTGGGCCGCGCTGCGGTCTAAGCAGCTGCAACGCTTTTCCAATCATTTATGCCGGCATGCTCCCTCTCTTCAGATTTCTCTTATTAATATCTCGATAATTATTGCGAATCAAGCAAAACGGTACGGGACTTTTATGTTTGTTTTAACCCAATCTACCTTCACACTTCGGGTTGTAAACTTATAACCCCCTACCCTATATAAGCTAAGAAAAATTAGAAAATTAGACGGATGGATTGCGCACGAACTAAATTCGGAGAGAAGCAGAAGAGATTTGATGTCCATGTTAACGAAGTTACTACATAGTGACTTTTTATATAAAATCATTATTGACGATAAGAAATAGATTGTGTACGGCGACCCTAAAAGAAGAAAACCCTGGATTAGGAAAGCTTGGATAAACATTGACATCGATGCGAAACCCAATGTTCACGCAAAATAAATTTTTTTTTCATTTAATAGGATATGAATGATATACAGGGTATTTCAAGAGAAAAGGTACACATTTCAGGAGGTTATAGTATGGACTATTTTGAGTAAGAAAGTTCATATTAACATATATCCAATTTTCAATAGGTGTGGAATTACAGCCATTTGATGTTTGAAGTAACCGCACACAGTTACGATGCGCGCGCAAGTGTGGAACAGATGACGAGCACTCAGGAATATGCGTTCTAAAGCAAATGGGACTTCAGTTGTAAGCTGTCTCTGGATGCACGTTGCGCGCTCAGAAGAAATGTATCGACTGGGAACTGCATCTGTCTCACGCAATTTATTGAAAGCACGTGTAAACACTCTTGAATCCGGTACCCCTCTGCGGTCAGGAAACCGTCTACGATGCTCTTCTCAAGCAGGACGAACACTTCCATTACAAAAACCGTATACAAATACCATATCGGCATATTCATGTATAAAGATCTGCGGCATTGTGCGAAAAACGTGAATCCATAGACAGCTTACAACTGGAGTCCCATTTGGTTTAGAACGCATATTCCTGAGTGCTCGTCATCTGTTTCACACTTGCGCGCGCATCGTAACTGTGCGCGGCTACTTCAAATGTCAAGCGGCTGTAACTCCATACCTAATGAAAATTGGACACATGTTAATATGAACATTTTTATTCAAAATCGTCCATACTATAACTTCCTGAAATATGTACCTTTCCTCCTGAAACACTCTGTATTATAAGTTGTTGCGATCTAGCCGAACAATTTATGATGAGTATTGCCAAAAAAAATTCATTTGGAAATAGAAAGGAAAAACAATTTACTGGCCAGGGGACACGACAAGTATTTTGCAGCACGATATTTTGGCTGACACACATCTTATAACTATAGAAGAGACTAAAAAATGCATCGATAATTTTATAGACTTAAAGTCGCCACCGTCTTTTCGAGAGGAGATTCGTCAGTTGTCCGATGGATGGAGAAAAGTATAAAAAAAAATATATAGCGAATATTTTGAAGATTGTTATGTTTAGTTTTTGGTTAACAAAGGCTCAATTTTTTCAAGGGAAACACCGAAATAATCTGTGCATCTAACATTTAAACATGATTAGCTTGACAAGATTTTATTGCGATGGATGAAATATATCCTCGAAACTTTACTTTCAGGCAGTGTTCTTGAAAAATTGTATAATTCTCAAGACATATGACTGGAGTATTTAAAATATAATACTCTGTGCATATATGTGTGTGTGGACATACCTCAAATATCTCGAAACAACATTCTTAACGAATTTAAGTGGTTTATGTTGATCCAAGTCTTTTAATAACTGAGTTGTGAGTAAAACGCCACTCAAAGCGAACATTATATTTATTGTGAAAGTGCCATTTATTAGTATTGCCATTAAAGGAAATTTGTACATCTGAAAACAAAGATATAAAATATTATGTAGGATATAAAATATTATGTAATTATTATATAGGAAAATATTATTAATGCATAAATACTATATATATTAACTTTAGTGTACATATGTTCAATAGTTTAATGTACCTCTTCTAAATCAATTGTATTAATAGTGGGAACATAAAAATATTGCATTCCATTATGCGTGTAAACAAAGCTGCTAATTGTAATGAAACGTATAAAATATATAGAATCAAGTCCTGTATGTGTATAATTCACGTGGAAAATTGTTTCATAATTTTTCCGAGCGGAAAAGTGTAACATGATATTTCGTATTACAGACATATTATTTCCTTCTCTGCTTGACACACGGTCGTACAAAGTGCTGATTATTATCAAACTCAGCAAAGCGAAAAGTACAACACTGAAAAATTATTTAAAGTTACATATATGATATTTTTTTCATATTTATGATGTGAATAAAATTTACCAGTAAATTCCGGCACCGAAATTAAATTTTGGTGCTTCTTTAATTGTGGAACATGAATTAGGTTGCACAGTTATCTGAAATTCAATATTTTTACCCGCTCCAAGTCTTTCTAATGGTTCCCTCAAGGCTATTTCTACAGTTTCCGCACTGCAGGTCGCCGGTACACATAAAGCCAGTTGTAAACGATTTCTGCGTACATGTCGGCTATCTTCCAATTGCTAAGTACAAAAATATTAAATAAATGAATAAATAATCAATTAGTTTCTAAATCGACGTGTCGTAAATAAATTGTAGTAAGTAAAATGTTAAACAAAACGGAACAGAAAAGAAATTTTATGTGACGAATATTTAAGTAAAGATTGTTTTTTGTTATCGTTGGGATTTTTTAATTCGCATCTGCAACTAAATATATTATATTGTACTTAAGGAATTGATTTCCGATTTGAAACACCAGTTTCCCATTTGGAATAAAAGTAAAAGTTAAAAAGAGTATCATTAGTCATGGCTACATTGGGTTCTTATAACTTTTGTTTAAACATTACTTTATGTAGAATATGATATCTTTCTTATCTTTCTTATCAAATGTATACAGGAATCGCGTTTTCTCTAGAATAGGTTTGAAGGATATTATCGATTGGCCAGAGAGAGCCTTGAGAGAGGTAACAAGCAGTTTAAAAACAATAGAAGTCAATCATAATTGAGTGTGAGACATGTCGTAAGCTCTTTATTTCAACTAAAAATAAATCTAATTTTGTTCTTAAACATGATTTGTTATATTATCCTCTTTAGTCGAGGACTTAATTCGCATATGATCACAGGACTAATTTTTGTATGTTTGTGGAATCGATCTTTAAACCTAGAGTGAAATCTTACATTTATTTCTTCTATTGTTATATAAACATTATCACATTAGATTTTTCTGTCAGATGTTACGTAGATATTTTAATTCGACTATTAAAATTATACATTTTGTACATATAGTTATGTAGCACTGTAATCTTAAATATAGTAGTATTGTATGTAATAGTGTATAGTATGTAGTAGTACGAAGCAGTATGTATGTAGTAATATATAATAGTATTTGTATTACAACTGACAATAAGCAAGCAAATATGGACGAGCAAGTGACGTTCAATTTAAATATTGAATATGGTTTAAACAGCAAACGTAGAGAGAAAGCAAGTGGAGAAAATTGTAGCGATGCAAAGAAGCAGGAATAGAGATGATCGAATTCGACATGAACAGATTGAGTTTTCTTCCTTATAATATATATTTAATACTTTCAAAATATGTTAAGGTTTGTATATATATAGTAATTATTCTTGAAGTACGTAATTTATAATTACACATTAATATCTTAATACAACTTTGTTCTATTTAGTTTCGTTCGATATGTTGTGAAGTAGAATGATAGAATACCTGTAACACTTCCCAAAAGGAATTGTTCATGTTCAATTCACTCAAAATATCATTCGTGTATCCTGAAACTGATAATTTTTGAGGAATCGATGTCACTTGCTTCTTATTGTATTCAATATTGACTAAACAATATTTGCCATTGATTTCATGAGCATTATCACTCTCTTCCACGATATGTACTTGCAAATTGTAACACTCATCAAAATTTCCCAAGTGTCTTGTATGACCGTAGAATACACCTTCCGGATACTTCGTAGAAGAATCAAACACTAAAATCAATGTAAAATATAGTACATATGTTACACATATAAGTATAAGCAGAGTTTTATTTGAAAAGTTTCCACTAATATTTTCTAAAATATTGTATGAAAAAATATTGAATATAAAAGTCGTAAAAGGTGGTTAGAGAAAAATATTTATGATAATGATTTTAAAAATTATGAGATCGGTGGTTTTCTAGGGCACTTCAATGTCTATTTTTCTTTGTTAAATGGAGAGGAGTATTACTCGTACGGGTGGGTTTGAAGAAGTAGATAATTTTACATGCAATGATTTAGTCCTTTAGATATATTTACATTTCCTTGACACTTATTTTTTAATATTTTCTTTACTACTAAAAAATGCTAGAAAAGATTAAAATATGCGCAAACTTATAACCGCACGCACGTCTACGTGCGTGAAAGAGCGTAGACATAAAAAAAGAATAAAAAGGGAGAATAAAATGTATCTACAATCATTTTTTCATTTATACTTGTTTCTTTCAGTAGTATGTTGCACCTCCTTTCTCATGAAATGACCGTTGTTAAAAAAAAATGGAGAAATAGCCAGTAAGATCCTATCGTGCATGTGTATTACTGTGTAACCTTGATACTATGAATTGCATCAAGAAGTATCACGGACATATCCGTGGTCTTCATGGGCTAACAATTATTTTGTAAGACTTTGAACCGGTATAATTATATGATATGATGTTCGAACAGACCTGGACGTTACAAATTGAACGCAACATAAATTAAACGAAGATTATATATAAAACATCGAAATCAAAATAACGTTACGATGATCGTCTATGTTTATATGTATATCTCTTACATGATACAAATATTTTCAAAGTAAAAACCAAACATGTTTACATTTGAAAATCATTTAAGAACATTGAGAACCGAAAAATAGAAATCTTTTGATAATAAAGTACCAGTTTGTAAGTTAATGCTGAAAAGAATGCTGTAAGCTGTAATTCCGAATGCAGAATGCTGTAAGTTAATGCTGAAGATATTCTGAAATCCATTGTTTTAAAACACTGGTTAGCGAAAGAGGAAAACAGTTGAACATCGTTTCTTAGATGTTCAACTGTTTTTCTCTATCGCCTACAAGGAACGGCAGTAGTTTTTGTGAAGTGTTCCGCGCATCACAGCCTTAAAACAATGGATTTCACGGCGGAAAAATATTTTGACATGTTGATGTGCTATGCGAGGGCGTATTGTAACGATCATGTCGCGGCGCATCTTTACGCGCAGCGATATTCTAATCCCGCGCGGCATCCTTCGCGAAATACTATTAGATTTTACGTACGACGAGCAAAAGAAACGGGGAGTCTCCTGCCGGTCCATAAACTCCGCGCTGGTGCACCCGTCCTGCATTCGATCCGCAACGAGGAGGAAGTATTGCACGAGATCAAGAACGATCCCGTATGTAGCGTGCGTGAATTATCGAGACGCCTACATTTATCGAAATCTTTGGTGCATCGCATTTTGCGTCGAAATAATTTGCGGCCCTACCGTTATCGACGCGTGCAACAATTACTTCCACGTAATGAAGTACCGCGGGCGCACTTTTGTGCAGGTATGTTTATTATTTTTATGAGAGACTAAATTAAAAAATGTTAATATATCTACGTGAAAGACGCGCAGGTCTTCTCGCATAGTGTCGGCGAAATGAATCATTTCCCGACCGTTTCCTGTGGACGGGTGAGGCGACTTTCACACTGAACGGCGTGTTTAATTCTCACAACACATTGCTGTGGCCGAAAATGCCGTTCGCCAATGCGCCTTTCAATACCGATGGTCGGTGAACGTGTGGGCAGGAGTAATTGCAGACAGAGTGGTACGTATTCTTGTAATTTGTAACATGCGGAACATGTTTTATTACACGTATAATTATTTAAATGGGGTAATTATTTTCAGATCGGCACATTTTTTTTACCGCCACGTCTCGATGGGCAGAGGTACACAGAATTCCTTGAGAACGAGCTACCTCTTCTTCTCGAGAACGTTTCTCTCCGTGCACGCGAAACTATGGTATTTCAGCACGATGGAGCTCCCGCACACTCTTCGCGTACAGTGCGAGAAATATTAAATATGCGTTTTTCGCACAGGTGGATGAGTCGCGGTGGCCCAATCACTTGGCCGGCACGGTCGCCGGATTTGAACGTTCTCGATTATTTTGTATGGGGATACGTCAAATCCTTAGTCAAGCAACGGCGCGATGGTACAGAAGAGGAGGTACGTGCAGCAATTATTGCGGCCTTCGCTACCATCACGCTGGATATGGTGCACCGACGCAACAGATAACACGAAGAGCTGACCTCTGCTTACAAGCTGCAGGAAGGCACTTCGAACAGTTACTACACTAATTAGTAACCGTAGATTAGGCCTACTGGGGAAACCACGTAGAAACAAACGCACCAAGCTATCTACCTCATCGAAGATGGTGTGGAAATGATAGCGTTTCCACGTGAAAAAATAATTTTAACACGCGCAATTGCGTTTAATTTGCATTTGTCGTCGTGTTTAATAAACATTTAATTAATGCCTGCAACCCAGGAGTGTGCGCCACACACTTTTGGCAAAGAGGAAACACGCTTAGATTTGCACGCGTTCATCATCGCCTCGCCGCGCACCGGCGGTGACAAAGTGTCAAAACGTCATCGCCTCAGCCTCGACGCATACAGTTTGCCGCGGATCGTCTACGGTATATAGTAGGAAGCTGGTTTCATGTCTGTGTATATAT
The DNA here is from genome assembly GCF_003227715.2 of Harpegnathos saltator. Classification (NCBI taxonomy): domain Eukaryota; kingdom Metazoa; phylum Arthropoda; class Insecta; order Hymenoptera; family Formicidae; genus Harpegnathos; species Harpegnathos saltator. The sequence goes on along the minus strand of NW_020230661.1, from coordinate 113,112 downwards.
GCATGTGTGTGACTTATGAGAAGTCGTAATTGTTTACATATATTGATCTATTTTTTTATAAAGTTTTCGATATACTCCAGTCCGATTTTTCCTCCTTGACTGATTGTAACTAAAAAATTATCTATTATTTAAAATTGAGTTTATTACATTATTAGTTTAGTCAGACATAAGCTACAATATATGTAAAAATTGGCTAATTTCACTGAGCTCCAAAATCATATACAGAATTATAACAATAAATATCTATTGCATACTTTGGACTATAGGAAAAAATGGTATAAGGTAAAGTTGATTATACATAACGATACATAATTGTAGCACTTATAGCTTTCTTATTGCAAAGCACAAAGATGCTAAAGATATCTACTTTTTCACTGTTTGAAAATTCCATAATGATATGCTCTTCATTAAATTCATTTATTACTCTGTACGAGTCTTACAGGCCCTCTACAATAAGCCGTTAGTTTTAAGACGTAAGTAAATTGATCAACGACAGTCAGTTATTCCGAAAAGTTATCGATTGTAGAAAACTGCATCTTCCAATTTGCGTTTTGCGTGTTGCTATCTATGTAGATGGGCTGTTAGGAGTAGACGGCACTCTCGATGCTATCCAATATTTACAAACAGTAATATTTTCCGTAATATCATTCCGTAATAAGATCCATTTAGATATTTGATGTCAAATATTTGTTGGTGGAAATGATGATGGAAAATTTAAAAATTTAACGTTAATAAATCTCATTAATTACTCATTTTTAGTCATCTTACACTCTACTACTTTTTTATGCAGCATATTTTGAGAACTCAAGTTGTATAAAAAAATTAGGAGGGTTTTATTTAAAATAAAAATGCAATTGCAGTTTTATACTTCATCATCGCATCAACAAAGAATTAATTTTATAAGAAAATAATGTTCATTAAGTCATTCAATTTTTTCTAACACCATTCTTTCTACTATTCAAAGTTCAGTAAATATTAACTATTACTATTCTATGAGACATCCTGTATAATTAGCGAGGTCCATTGGCTTTTCTCATGTTTTAGCATAATTTTGATATTTAACAAGCTATTTTATAAGATAAGCCATCGATGTATAGTTTACAGTAATAACGTATAATAACGAACAATATCAAACAATGTTTTCGTTCCATATTTCAATTTGCTAAATATATAATTTATATAAACTTACTTAGTATAGCCCATGCAGAACTATTAAGTAGATCATGTAAAAATCTTTCCGTATCTTTCTCGCACGGTCCAGTCGGCAAATATTCCGACGTTGCAAAAATAATGGGTAAAAATGGGATATTTTCCAACGCCCATTGTTCCGGTGCTGAGTGATTCTGTTTATCCAAAACATGGGAATGTGTTGTTTCCAGTAATAAAAGCACTACACAGTATATCAGTTTTTGTCCGTACATTGTGTCGGTAAAAGACTGCCCTAAATAGTCGTAAAACGGACTATATACAGGGTGTTTGATAGCTGATCATGCAGACGAAAGTTGGAGATAGATTGGGTGTAGCCGAGAAGAAAAGTCATGTACCATAATGTGAAATTGGCAATAGTTACCGAGTTATTAATTAAAACATGTGAGCCAACGAGCGCATAGAGAGCGGAGGGCGGCCGCAGTAAGCACGTAGACATTGGATACAGGCGGAGTCAGCGAGTGACGATATGCGAGCGCGCGCGGCGAGGGGCAACGTAAACGACAAGAGGCGAGCGCGCGCGACGAGGAGCGAGCGAGCTTTTTCTTTATAGCTTTTTCCTTATAGCTCGCTCGCTCCTCGTTGTTCGCGCTCGCTCGCTCTTTGTCGCGCTCGCTCGCCTCTTGTCGCTTGCGCTCGCTTGCTCCTCGTCGTTCGCGCTCGCTCGCTCCTCGTCGCGCGCGCTCGCCTCTTGTCGTTTACGTTGCCCTTCGCCGCACGCGCGCTTGCCTATCATCACTCGCTGACTCCGCCTGTATCCAATGTCTACGTGTTTACTGCGGCCGCACTCCGCTCTCTACGCGCTCGTTGGCTCACACGTTTTAATTAATAACTCGATAACTATTGGTAATTTGACATTATGGTACATGACTTTTCTTCTCGGCTACACCCAATCTATCTACAACTTTCATCTGCATGATCAGCTATCAAACACCCTGTATACCTTAAAGAAAATAATTTGAATTTAAAATTTCTGAGAATAACAAAATACGTGTTGCGCTTGTACTTGGCGTCCTTTTTCACCTTATTCTTTAAAAAGGTAAGTTTTATATAAATTTTACTTGTAAAAACTTGTTATGTACACATATATACTTTAAAAAAGTATATATGTATATAAGTACTTTAAAAAAGATAATTTGAATTTGAAATTTCTAAAAATAACACAATACTTGTTGCGCTTGTACTTGGCGCCTTTTTTTACCTTTTTGTTTAAAAAGGTAAGTTTTATAAATTTTACATGTAAAAACATATATTACGTACATTTCTTGTTGTTAGATTTCTCTTGAATAATAATAACCTTTGAAAAGATATCTTCATATTGATTTTTCGATGGTATGGCTCATCATATCGTCTGCTCAGCATCAGCCGACTGGCAACCAAATGACGGGCGACATAACATTATCTTTAGATATTCCCTCTCACACTCTCCCCCTTCACCATCTCATCATCTCCTCTCTCTCTCTCCTTCCCTCCCACCACCTCTCCCCCTCCCTTCCTCCCCTCTTCTTCACCCACTCCTCTCTCTCCCTCCTCTCTCTTACTCCTTTCTCTCACTCGTCTCTCTCTCTCTCTCTCTCTCTCTCTCTCTCTCTCTCTCTCCTCTCTCTCACTCCTCTCTCTTTCACTCTTCTCTCTTTCACTCCTCTCTCTCTCTCACTTCTCTCTCCCTCTCTGTTACTCCTCGCTCTGTCACTCCTCTCTCGCGCGCTCTCTCTCTGTCACTCCTCTCCCCCCTCTCTCTTACTCCACTCTCTCTCTCTCTCTCTCTCATTCCTCTCTCTCTCCCTCCCCCTGCCACTCTCTCTCTCCTTTTTGCCACTATTTTCTCTCTCTCTCCCTGCCTCTCTCTCACTCTCTTTCTCTCTCTCACTCTCCCTCCCTCCCTCCTTCTCTCTCTCTCTCTCTCTCTCTCTCTCACTCTCCTTTCTCTCTCTCTCTCTCCCCCTCCCCCACTCTCTCCTCTCTTTGTCACTGCCTGCAATTCTTCGTCTTCGAATACTCTTGGCCGTCCAGAACGCTCTTTGTCGTCTTTGTCGTCAATACATCAAAATCACCAATTTTGAAATGTCGAAACCATTCTCTGCATGTTTTATCGGAAGGAGCCTTATCACTTTAAACTTCTACAAGCATTCGATGAGCTTCAGCTGCAGTTTTCTTCCAAATGAAGCAAAAGATTAACACTTCACGCAAATGACGCTTATTTGGCTCAAATTTCGACATTTTCGATGCAGTGAAAAGCAATGTTATTCATGCAAACGTATACTTTTATGTACTGAATGTTATTGACAGATGTCAAAACAAACTATTAAGCTTCGTTTAGACATTACAGGTTAACGATAGTTCTAGCTATAGCTACTTGTCGCTAAACGGACGGAACTTTCCGATTTACCTAATAGCATATTTCTCGTTTACACGCTCTCATTCGCTGCTGTTTGCTTTTTCAGCGCTCTCGTAGCGCCCCTGGTGTCGGGAAAGCAATGTGCACGTATATCCCCACTACTCTGCGTCCGACGTTTCTTTCTCACTGAATCGAAATTTTCCGTGATTCAGACTTTATCTTAAAGTGCCTTCACTTAGGGACAACGTACATAAAAAACACAAGAACACTTTTCTTCCTATTTTTTAAGGCTGAATCGATTGGGACTTAAAACCTCGATCGGTTCAGCCATTGCTGAGATATGAATATCTCACCTCGTTTCAACTCGCAGTTTCGCGTAATATAGGCACGGTATGCCTCTTGATAGCGCTGAGAATAGCAATGCCGTTTATGCCTATCTAACAGTAAGATTCGTATGAAATAAGAAATGAATTATAAATCAATAAAGAGTACATCATTATGGAATTTTCTAAAAGTGGAAAAGTAAATATGTTCAGCATTTTTGTGCTTTGCGATAACGATATATTGCTATAAATGCTGCAACTACTGTATGTATCGTCTTATCCGTAATGCTGCCAAATGTTTGTTATGTGATGTTGGAATGTTTGCACATTTACTTTAATAAATTTGAAATACTACATTAATTACTTCTTTTTTCAACTTTTTGGTCATCTTACACTAGTACTTTTCGACGTAAGATATTTTAAAGAGTCAATTTACATCATACAGAAAAAATCAAGAAGATTCTATTTCAAATAAAAATGCAGTTGCATTTTTCTAGTACACTGTTGTACCAACAAAAGAATTAACTTCATAAGAAAATAGTGTGCTCATTAAGCCATTCAACTTTTCCTGTATAATTAGTGTGAAATCCTTAGGCTTTTTTCACGTTTTAGCATAGTTTTAATGTTTAATATTAGTGCTTTTAATAAGCTATTTTATAAGGCTATCGACGCGACGTATATTTTGAACGACCAACATTAAACACTGCTTTTTTCGTGTTTCAATTCGCTGAACATATTATAATTTATATAAACTTACTTAGTGTAGCCCATGTAGAGCCGTTAAGTAGATCTTGTAAAAATCTCTCCGTGTCTTTCTTGCATGGTCCAGCCGGCAAATATTCCGACGTTGCAAAAATAATAGATAAAAAGGGCATATTTTCGAACGCCCATTGTTCCGATTCTAAGCAACTCTGTTTATTCAAAACATGGGAATGTGTTGCTCCTAGTAATAATAGCACTACACAGTATATCAGTCTTTGCCCGTACATTGTGTCGGTAAAAGACATTCTGCCTTCAATAATCGTAAAACAGACGTTAAATTGTCATATATATAAGGTAGGGGAAAAGATCAGACTTCTTGAATAACTTTGCAAATATGCAAGATAGAAAAAAAATGTTAAATATGGAAGTAGTAAAGCTTAAATGACACATCACATAGCAATACTGATATGATCTTGCACAACATCATCAAGGAAAGGCCATCTTAAAATTTTTAACTGAAACATTTTTTTATTTGGATAAAATTTTTTGAGATACTTAAGGAAAATTTTGTAACTTTTTTAACACTTAACTTTCGATCTCGCTAACTATTTGTCAGAAGAAAAAGTGGTACTGGACTTTCTTACTCTATTTGGTTTCAAGAATATATTGTCACAATAGCGCCCTGACTTTTATTAACACGTTCGCGACATCGTGACCCACCGGTCACACACTATGAAGCATTACACTGCTTCTGAAAGTCTCTGTGTATATCGGTGTATCTCTATATATCATGACTACGGCTACATGAGAAATGTATCTATGTACTAGCAACATGGTTTGTCGACCAGACAATTATAGCAAAATAAAAAAAATCGTGCGTCCTTTAGAGTGAACCAATGGATTTATTGATTCAACGAACGTCGCGAACGTGTTAACTTATCGACCTTTAGAAATTTCAGTTATCAAATTATCAAAAGTAAGAACACACTCTATTGTAAATATATACAATCCCATTTTAAAAAACGCTCTTCGATAATTCTTCAACGAATCATTTTCAGCAAAAAGATTTCGGAAAAAAGTTGTATGATTTCAAAGGGGACATAAAACAACTCTATTACAATATTTTGTTTACAAATGGCACCATTTTCGAGATATTCATTGATGATTATTTTCCTAAAAATGGAAACCCCAATTTTTTATTATACCATCTTTTCCTACCAATTAATTGAAACAACTTCTGTCTGAACATTTTTTTATTTGTCTAATATTTTTTGAGATATTTAAGGAAAACTTGATAACTTTCTCAATTTAATTCACGATATTTCTCTAACTATTTATCGGAAAAAAATTAGTACCAGACTTTTTTGCTCTACTTGATCTCAAGAATATATTATTACAATAGCGGCCTGATTTTCGTTAATTTGATGATTTCGAAATTTTCAAAAATCAGTAAGTTAACAAAAGTCAGGGCGCTATTATAACAATATATTCTTGAGATTAAATAGAGCACATAAGTCTAGTACCATTTTTTCTTCCGACAAATAGTTAGCGAGATAACTTAACTTATTATAAAGTATTATAACGGTATATTATAACGTCCTCCATAGTAGTATATTAGTACAATTGGGAGTGATATACCGCTTGTCATTTTACGGACTTAGAGCAAGTTTCGTTTCGGGTACTATATATACTTTGTGTAACATTGATTTTTTGCACGATTGACGCTATCTCTCTTCATTGTCTTTCTCGGGGCATTGTGCATAATCATCAAATTTGCATAGTTCACGTTATAATGTTGCTCTTAATGCTTTTTGCTTTTTAGCATCTTCTTTTTACCGTTTACCTTTAGCATATTGTACATCTTCGTTCTGAGTCCGACGAATTTCGTCATTATGGCTCCACTCATGGTTCTCATCTCCATTATGGTTCTCATCTCTCATCAAATTCAAAACCTTCTTATTTATATACGTGTTATTGAAAAGATAGTCGCTTATGTCGAACTTGGTAATATCATGTTTTATACGTATCATATATAGAGAGAGGAATAAATACTGGGACCCTGAAATATATCGAAAAATATAATCTTTATGAAAAAAATGTTTCAGACAGAAGTTGTAGGATTTCAAATAACGCATTACATAGCAATATCAGTATGACCTTGAATAGCGTTGTCAAGGTTATCTCAAATTTTTTAAATAAAACTCTCTATTTTTTATTACATATTCTTGTAGCTTATCTCGAGAGCTTTCCAAAACACTATAACTTAATTCTTTTTCTTTAAATGTTTTGCGAGTTACAAGATAAGTTATTATAGCACATCTTCAGATTTTTTCAAAGCTTACCCACTTTACCCACTTTAAGTAAGTCATTTCGAAGTTATCGAGCTTTTTATGGTAAGATGTCTAGCTCACGAAGGCAAGATCGCCAATTGCCTAGCTAACTAAAGCGAGACTGTCCAGCTAACTAAGGCAGGACTCTCCAGTCAGCTAAGGCGAAACTGTTCAGTTAACTAAGACAAGACTGTCCAGCCAACTAAGGCAATACTTCCAGCTAACTAAGGCAAAACTGTCTAGTCAACTAAGGCAAGACTGAAAAGGTTTATAGCAATTGTTCAAAATGTCCACCATCAACAGTTTGACAAAAAGCTACCCTATCGTAAAAAGATCAAACGGCATTTTGAATGTAATCAATAGAAATAATAGCAGCTTCATCAAGAATTCGATTTCGTAAATTATCCAGATTTTGTGGATTCGTTTTGTGGATACGTATTTATATAAACTCTGTCTCTTAAATAGCCCAACAGAAAGTAATCAACAGGTGACAAATCTGGCGATCGAGGAGGCTATTCTACAGGTCCTCTTCTGCCTATCCGTCGTTGAGGAAATACTGTATTCAGATAATTACGGACATCCCTCCTGTAATGTGGCGCAGCATCATCTTGCTGAAATCATATATTTCAGAAGTTGTTACTCGTGATTGCTTGTATCGCTGGAACTATTTCATTTCTTAGCATATTCTCATATTTTATCGCTATTAGATTACCTTTAATAAAGAATGGATCTATGAGAACATTTTTCAAAATGCTTGCCCAAACATTCAATTTTTGTGGATACTGCGTATGTGCTTCTTGAATCCAGTTAGGATTTGTATTTGACCAGAATCTACAATTATGTCGATTAACATAGCCATTTAACTGAAATGTTGCTTCATCTGAAAAGACTATATTTGACAGATAGTTAGGATCTTCATCTATTCTTTCCATCAACTCACAAAATTCAATGCGCCTATCAAAATCATTATCACTTAGCTCTTGCACGAGGTGGACTTTATAAGGATGAAAGCTACATTAAAACTATATCTTTACTATTAAAAGAGAGAGAAGAACAGTTGTATATATACAGATGGTATATATACAACTGAACGGAACTAAAAAGACCATTCCATAATACTTACTACGCAAGTAAGTTTTATTTTTATCTATTTTACGTATATCTTGATATGTATCTTATATTTTTATGTATTTCGAAATAAATATTTAAGAATCATCTATTTTTCAGAATGATGCAATTTAATGCATATAATGTAATAATGTTACTGTATGAAACATTTACCGCAATGAATCTTCCACTTTCTCCAATAACCTCGGAAGAACGAAAAGTAACAAAAACAATAGAAAATATGCTTAAAGAAGTTAGAAACGAAAAAGAGGTTGTAATAGAAGAGGAAGAAACATTAGATAATTACAACACATACGAGATTCCAGAAAAAGAAGAAATTGATTTATTTGAGCCACATGAAGAAAAGGTTTACTTATCGGATGAAATTAGATGTACTTCTGACAAAATATCAATTAACTATGAGAGAGAAACAGTAGAATACTGGAAAAGTGGAAAGTCTAAACGAAGATTGATTGAAGGAGTTAAACATATGTTCAGAAAAGTTAAATCGGAACGACAATTACGACTATGGGAAGAACAAATCGAAGCAGGTGGTAACAGGTATGAAAAGTTAAGACGAATTTCGGAATACACATTGGCTCGATTCAATGAAGCACTTGATAAAGGTCATTCATGATGTCGATATAGTGCGATGGGCTACTCCCTCACAAGAAGAGGAAAATGTAGCAGGATTTATAGCTTCAGACACATGGGTAAAACGATTTAAAGTGGTACATGATGTTATATCTCGTAAAATAACTAAATTTGTAACAAAAAATCGCTGCTATCAAAAGAAGATTTAGAAAAGAAATGCGATACATTTATTGAAAATGTTAAATATTATATTGGTCGGTATGTGGAATAGAAAATATTTACAATTCTGATCAAAGTGAATTTGAGTTAGAATTTCATTCCGGTCGTACTTTAGCATATAAAGATGTAAAAAGAGTAGAATCTGTTGTACAATTTATGTCAACAATCACATATAGTTACACTATTCAGCCGACTATTTCCGCAGATGGTAGATTATTGTCGCTTTTTATAGTATTAAAACAAAATAAAAGGAACATTTGGTCCGAGAGTCCAAGAAAAAATGTTCAGAGCACCTAATATTTTTTGTTATGGCTTCACTATCGGGCAAACTAACATCATATCATGTAAAAACATGTTAAAAGAAACATTTTTTCCGAATATTGGGTCATAGTCTGTATTGCTATTCATGGAGATTCATGGAGTGGATATTGCCCTAATATAATTGCAGATATTAGACAAGATTCTGCAACACATATCGTCTTCCTAACCATTCCAGCTGGTACAACGGAAAAAATACAACCACTAGATGTATACTGCTTTAGATTATGGAAAAATTTTATTAAACATTTTCCTGACGTTGTTCTGTTGTTAGATTTGGCACTGATCTCCATATTAGAGATAATATATTAAAATTGCAACCATCATTAACGCACCACCAATTTTCATCACCCAGAATTCAAAATTTATTTAAATATGTGTGGTTTAAAAGTGGATATGTACATGTAGAATAAACCATGTACATGTAGAATAATGCGAAGAACATAAGTTATATATTCGTGTCATATATCGCTTCCATCGATAATACGATCGCTGACTTTGAGTCTCGTAAAATTAGTGCGGATACCGAATGGTCCTTAGCCCAAGACGCATTCTTGCGTTTTTTCGCTCGCACAGGGTCAACCGAAAATTGACCTTTTCGCGTCCATTATTAATGCAAAAGGCTATGCCTATGTTCTGTAGATTCCAGTTCCGAGCTCTATAGTGGCTGATGCCTTCTCTTTAGATTGGGCTGAAATTCACTTTTACGATTTCCCTCCATTTAGTCTTTTATCACGTGTTTGCCGGAAAATAGTTAACAAAAAAGCGAGGGGGATCCTTGTGGTACCCTTCACAATCTTGGTTTCCTCTGTTCTGATGTCTCCTGACCGGAGAGCCTGTAATCTTTCCTCCTTCTCGCAACTTATTATCTTCTCCTTTCAGGAGTTGCTATCCGAAGTGGAAAACCTTTCACCTGGCAGCAAGGCACTTATCCGGCAAGCATTTCTGGAACGTGGGGCTCCTCAGAAGTCTTAGACGCAATGCTAGCCTCGATAACATTGCGTCTAAGACATCTGCCGTTGCGTAATATTTAAAACTGCTTCACCACTAGGAGATCCTTTGCCGCATTTTCCCGTATGGTCATCAAATCCCGCCCAGTTCCTTATTTTTCTCGCTTAGCAGTTAGTGGTCACGCATTCCTCGATACCTCGATAATACGTTCCGATTAGCAGTTTCATGACTCGCGTAACGAGATCGGAATCCAGTCGCTCATCCGCCGTTTCTATTGGGGCGTCGGAGTTTTATTTCAAACCTCCTCGTCCAAGATAAGATTTCATTTGGGATCCCGGCGCCGTAATTGCGCGTCTTGCGTAATTACCATGGTATATCCGCAAAAATCGTTGCCATTAAAGACAGTCACCAAAAAAAAAAACTGATACTTCTGCTCTCGGTACGGACCAGAGATTTCAAACGCTTGCAGCTATGCGGCTTTTTCAAACTGCGCTTAACAATAAGCTGCTTATTCGAATACCGGATAAAATTAAAAAACGTCAGCGTCAAGATGCTCTCAACCCCGTTTTTCTTTCTTTCCGTTTGAAGGTTACGACAACTTGTGTATATACAATCTCACGCAACATTATTTAATCCCTACTGAAAAATTGTTATCGCTTGCATGCGACTCCTTTTTTATATCTTTTGCTCGCCCTCATAAAGCAGTGGGTTCTCAAACAATCAATCGCTGGTTGCAGTCCAGCTTAGAAGAATACGGGGTTCGATCAAACTTTTTTGTTTCGCATAGCACCCGTTATGCATCGACTGCGCAAGCAACGAAGAAAGGTGTCTCGGTTGATATTATAAAACGGACAGCCGGTTGGTCGGAGCAATCTCGTGTCTTCGTGACCTTTTGTAACCATCAGATTATTGAAGCGTTTACCTCCGCCGTCCTTAGACCTTAATACGGACTAAATCTTAAGTCCGATTAGACTTTAAGACACGTCTGTGATTGCATCGCTGCAATTACCTGTAAGTCTGTTACACGCCATGTAAGGCACTGCGATATTTTTGGTTTTTACATATCTACTAAATTTAGGTAGACGCCTTCCAGGGGCGTACTCAAAATTCTGGAATCCACCTTACAACAGAGAGCCCTAAGCGTTCTTCTTTTTTTTGGCAAATCGCCACAACTATATTGTCCATCCGGACGAGACAACCAAGGCATAATTAGAAAATCAAACGAACTTACAGTAAAGTTCGATTTGAATTATGTTTCTTGGTGTCCCGGTGTCTTCGGATGGACAACGTAGTAGTGCTTCCACGCACGCTTGCACCAACAGTTTAAATTCGCGCCAAAGCAATTCGCGCGCGGTGGGGGCACGCTCTGCGCGCCCCGAGGCTCGCTCGCTGCGTCGCTCATGTCATTAGTTTAAAGACCGATGGCAACTCGCTGAACAATTCTCAAAAAAGAAGGAAGGGAAAGCAACGTCTATTGCGGGTAGGAAATATCTATCCGGAGAGACACCGGTCATAATTCAAATCGAACTTCACTGTAAGTTCGTTTGATTTTCTAATTTTTCGCCAACGTAATAGAGAACTTAGATTGATAAATTATTATGATACTTCAACAGTGTATAAGTAACTTCCCAGTAAACACAGTTACGTAACAGTTGTCGTAATGTAACGAAATGTAACATGTAATATAATATAATATAATATAATATAATATAACGTGTACGTTACAAGCAATATATATGTTATGTAATGAGGCGCAGATGCACCTCGTTACTACCGGCCCGACCGACCACCTGTCGGGCCGAAGAACGGCGCTTTGCGCCACCCTAAAGTACCGAAACGATCGCGCCGCCGCTATCACGCGCCGCCGCTATCGCGCGCTGCGGCGATCACACGCTGCCGCTAGTGCGCGCGGCCGCGATCACGCGCCGTCACCGTGCCTCGCGCTGATAGGCGCACCGCTCGATCGCCGCCGTATCAATCGTAGCGCGATCAACTATACGGCGGCGATCGAGCTTCTAGTCACCAGACGAGACCGATCCGTTTATACGCGAGCGATTTCGAGACGAGTATTGGGCGATAATTGTCCGAGACGCCCAGCGTCGCGAAGCGAGACCGATCACCGCGCCGTTACCGTCGTTATCGTCTACACGCGTCGCGCAATAGGCCCCGCCTTCCGCACGGCCTATCCGTCTGTACGAGCGCTTGTACCGCTCACCGCACCGCACCGTACCGCACCGACGCGCCTTATAGACGCAACCCGCGACACCGCCTTCGGGGCCTATCTCAATAAGCATACAATAAAGCTAAGTTATTTCGATTGTCATTATCAAGTGTCTCGCTGCTTTACTCCTCCTCGAATCCGGACTCCGACGAGCAGTATCCGCGCGAAACGCGTAGCAGCGACCGAACCACGGAGTTCGGCCGTTACAGTTAGTTGTAATTTCCCACTCACAGAAAGTTGCAGTTATATAATAGAAATATCACATGTTACTAAAATGTTATATAGCTGTTATATAACTGTAACATTATTGTTATGTAAAAATTTACTGCTAATTTTCTCGCGTCTTGCATCCGTCGATATCTTCGATTCCAAGCGGCACACTCCGTGTGTTAACCAGGGTTGGCAAGTAACGCGTTACTTGTAACGCCGTTACTGGTATCGTTACTTTTTTGAGTAACGATTAGGTAACGCCGTTACTTTTTGGTGTCAGTAACGAAAAAGTAATGGCGATACATTTTTTTGTAACGAGTAATAAAACGTCCGTTACTTCAATCGTTACTTTTTAATTTTTATAAAATTATACTTAATTGTATTTAATTTCTATGCATTTTTTGTTTTATGCTGAATTTAATGAGAACCAATAAAGATGGACTCACATATTGTCATCCATTGGCCTTAACTATACAGAAAGCTTTAAAAGAAAGGTAAGTTGGTGTAATTTGGTTGATACATATGTTCATCAAACAACATTCATCTGATCAAAAAGAAAAATCAATATGTTCATATTTAATTTTATTGATTCAACTTTAGGTTCTGTACTACATTCGAAAAAGAAGAATTGATAATTGCCAGCTGTTTGCATCCCAAATTGAGTTGATTAGCTGAAGATAAGTGAAAACTTGCGCAAACGTATTTAGAAGATTTATAAGGAATTCCTTCAATTAAAAATTTTTTGATGTCTGATAAGCACAATAATGATGACTTTTTTAATTTTAAATAGCAAACATCAAATGAGAAATCTGCCTATGATGAATGGCAAAGATTTTTAAAGTCAACAGGCACTAATGTCCAAATATTAAATTCATATCCACTAATTAAGAAACTTTTCATTAAATACAATACTTAATAACATAAAATAATAAAAATATTTAAATATATATATATATATATATTTCTAATCGTCTTATGTCCGATTTATATCTTGTCTTAGCACCTTTCTTATAATCCTGGATTTACAACAAAAAAAAGTAACGGAAAGTAACGAAATAAAATATCGTTACTTTCAAGTAACGGTAACGCGTTATTTTTTAAGATCAATAACGAGTAACGGTAACGAGTTATTTTTTACCGAAAGTAATGGTAACGGTAACGAGTTACTTTTAAAAAGTAACTTTCCCAACCCTAGTGTTAACTAAGGCTTTGCTTAACCTGACAATCGAATGGCACGCAGTTATTCCAATGACACCAACGATGTTCTTGTCCTTTTGCTTATACCATTGGTATATATCCTTATATTGTTCACAGAACATTATAACCTTTCATTTCAAAAATTAAAACAACGCAACAACATTCGATATGCGACGAATATCAGTATAGACTATGTTCCAAAATTACTAATAATGAAGTATTATAATGGTTAACCCACAAAATAAATAGTTTGAAACAAATTCAAGGAAGTTTAAATAAAAAATTTTAATTACTAAATCTAAAAAATTTTAATTACTAAATCTAAAAAATTTTAATTACTAAATCTAAAAAAACTTTTGAAAAATATCTCAAATCCTGTTTTTTATTAACATAGTTTTCTTCAATGAAATAGAGTTCTTTTTCTAAAAATGATATTGTAAAAATATATTTTAACGAAACAACTCAAAATCGAACAAGAATATTAAACCTAAAGAAACTTTTCTCTGTGAATTTTGTATAATATACAAGCGTTCTTAAACGTTTAAATAGTATAAGTGCGGATATCTCCACGAAAATAGGAACGTTGTGTCCACGTGAAATCCATGTGGTTTTGTGGATTCCACGTGAATGTAACGAATGCATTCCACGTGGATTCGATGTACTTTTTTGTGGGAATATACATATCAGTATGCATATAAACGTGCATTATAAACGTCAATATAAATAGGCAAATAGACAACATGGTCTGCTTAAGCGCGATGAAGGTATTAAAAATACATAAAAACATAGAACTACAAAATAAAACATCTACAAAAAAACGGAACGCAATTTCTGCTTGATTAACTTTCCACCATTTCTTTTATTTGTTACTGTTCCGCTTTGCTATTTCTTTTTCTATCGGAATGCACCCTTATTCGCAATAGAAAGCATTTGCAGCTTTTAATGGATTGCATGAATAGTTGTGTTGTATAACATCAATATAATATGAACGTAATTACTGTTATATAACGTGTTATATTCCTGTTATATTATTATTATAATGTTATCTCTAATTTATAACAAAACAGTATAACAGATACATAACAGAATTATATTACAACTATGAAACCAAATTATATAACCTTAATATAACTAGTATATAACATATGTTATATTACATGTTACTCCTATGTTATATAACAGTTATTTTCTGTGTTTGCTGGGTTATTTAATTTCATATTATATTATAAATAGACGTAGTACACACTGGTATCCACGAATTTTCCACGAATATTCGAAGTGTTCACGAGTTCACGAGTTTGAAACCGTGAGATAATTATTTTAACATGTACAGACCTAGACTCTTATGTTTAGAGCTAGATCTGGACAGGCCGAAGGTGTACTTAAATAAATTGAAATAATTTAAAAATAGCGACAGAGTTTAAATAATTGAAATATATATTCTTAAGGATTTTTGATAAGTTGTTATAGAAAGGTGTTCGCGCGATCGCGAACGGCGCGTCTCGAATCAGCGAAGATGCACGAGTGCCGGTTCACGCTACACGTGCTTGCTGGATTCGTCTCGCGAGAGGCGCAAGGGACCGAAAATCGCTTGCTTCGTCAAGCAGTGAGGAGCAAAGAATCAGATCCGTGAATTTGTTGAATAGAGCTCTTTTATTCCGTTTGAACGCTCGAAAATTAGTGGAATCTCGACAATTATGCGAAATAAACCTGGTCGACTGTCCGATTACAATTGTGGCTCGGCGCGCGCTGTACCGGACGACTGAGACCGCGACCGCCTAAACGGAGATTGTCGTGGAGGGCGATCGGTGATTCCTTCGTGGCTCTTTTTGATGTTTGGACCAGGCTCGCGCTGGCGAGGATCGATGGTCCTTTTCTTAAAGAGCGTTCCGAGCGCAAACAAATTAAAGATCGGTGCTTACCGAGTCAGCTCGCGCTCACGTGTCGCAGAAAATTGATTCGCTTACTTCAGAATGATTCGCAAAACGGTCCAAAAGAAAAGAGAGCGAGCTCCACAACGTCTCGAATTTATATTGTTTTTCAAAACACGCAACTGATACATTTGGAACAAAGAAGATCAGAGAAAACAAAGGACTCAAACAAGAAATTTAGAAACAACAGATAACCGGCGCGCGAATATTTAATGTTGACATGCGGCGGCCGCATGCGCGCCGCATGAGCGTCGATACGTTCAAATCGTGTCTCGGAACGCTGCGAAAAGAGGAATCGGCTTCCAGCGTACGCTATTGCGCGAACAAAAGGGAATGTATGATTAGAGAACTGTATTCTTTAGACTAAAAATAGTCATGTGACTGATGTTTTTAAGATAAGTCTTGATATAAAATGTTCTTAAGATAAGGGGACGTTAAATTTTTGAAGATGCATTAGTGACTAAAAGCAAATAAGATAAAGAAACTTAAGTGTATCGCAACAAGAAGAACTCTGGAAATTTAAGTATTTATTTAAATAAGGAAGTAAGAGCTCAAAATAGAAAAATGGAAAGTACGTGGGTTTCTCTCTAAGGGCAGAGTAGGAGAGCTTTGTGACACGTCATAGCATACAGCATCTCGAGCAGTACATAGCATCTTTTCCTTTATGTATTGTCATCGTTTAAAGCCATGTTTCGCTTAAACACGTGTTATATAACACTTATATTGTTGAGTAGTAAATTACAACATGCACGTTACATGTAATAGTGTTTGCTAGGTATGTTTGTGTGTCTATACAGGGTGTTTCATAATTGTAACACATCCCAAACAGCACAAGCACGTCCTCAGGACATCCTCAGGACGTCCAGGACAGGATGTAAGGATGTTTTAAGGATATCCCATGACAGTCCAGGGACGTCCTCAGGATGTCCTGTAGTACAACAAATGAGCACCTCAGCGGGTCCTCAGGAGATTTCGAGAACGTCCTTCGGACGTCTTTCATATGGTTCAGAGGACATAATCTAGATATACAAGAACTTCTTCGAGATAGTCACAGGATGTCGGTGAAGGTGTTTAGAACGTCCCAAAAATAATTGTGTAGGATATTTTTAGGATTTCTGCCGGAAATTGTTATATATGTTTGATGTACAGAAATTCCATCCATTCTGTTCCATTTCCCAGCACAGTTTACAATTTGTAGTCAGATATATGATATTACACATTTTTGGAATTAGCACATCGCCAAATAATTTACAGTCATTCTATACAAATATTTCAATAATGCATCTAACCAGAAAAAAATTTTTAGATATTGTGCTAGAGAATGAGACAGTGCTACTGGAATTTGTTGTACACTTCAAATAGAAAATAAAAAATAAATTCCAGAAAAAATGCTTTTATTGCTTAATATCCCAGGCAAAACAGAAAATCACAATGATATCAAAATAACGAAAAAATGATTAAATCATGATAAAAAAATAAGTTTTCCTCATCATTTTGATGTCATCATGATTTTCTGGTCTGCCTGGGATATGTATATATGTGTGTACCCAGCAAACACAATATCACATGTAATGTACATGTTAGTTGTAATTTCCTACTCAACAATATAACTGTTATATAACATGAGTTATATAACATGAGCACACCGCGGAGCGTCTATAGGCCGCGATAGGCATGACAAACGCCAAACTTTACGCGGTTATTACTAAAAAACTATACGAGGTATCACTAAATGGGAGAGAACTGTTTTGTTCCTCACACTTAGCTCTATGGAGATAGTGTATTACAATTATGGGACACCTTATACAGGGTGGGAGATTATAAGTTGACAACCCGAAATATGAAGGTAGATTGGGTTAAGACATAGATAAAAATCCCATACCGTTTTACGAGATTCGCAATAATTATCGAGTTATTAATGACAGAAATCTGAGAAATGAGAGCGCATCGGCATAGATGACTGGAGAAGCATTGCAGCTGCTTAAGCCGCAGCGCGGCTCAGTTGATCCTGCAACTGTTGCCGGTGCGCGGCGAGGGGAAAGACAATGCGCTGCTATTCGTTGTTTTATCTCGCTGGATCTACGTCTCGCCGCACGCCGCCAACAGTTGCTGGGTCGAGTGGGCCGCGCTATGGCCTGAGTAGCTGCAACGCTTCTCCAATCATCTATGTCGGCGCGCTCCCATTCATCAGATTTCTGTCATTAATAACTTGATAATTATTGCGAATCTCGCAAAACGGTATGGGACTTTTATGTTTGTCTTAACCCAATCTACCTTCATATTTCGGGTTGTCAACTTATAACCTCCCACCCTGTAGATGCATACGTACTACGTACATACGTACCTATATTGGCATATACGTATGTACATACGTATATACCAATATATATATACTCTCTCACTTTCTCTCTTTCTCTCTCTCTCACTCTCTCTAGCTCTTTCTCATTCTCTTTCATTCTTCCGCTCTCTCAACCCCTCATTCTCTCACTCTCACACTTTCTCTTACTCCCAAACTCTCTCACGCTCTCTCACTCTTCCACTCTCCCACTCTCCCTCTCTCTCTCTCTCTCTCTCTCTCTCTCTCTCTCTCTCTCTCTCTCTCTCACTTTCTCTCATTTCCAAACCTTCTCACACTCTCTCACTCTCCCTCTCCCATTCTGTCACCCTCTCCCATTCTCTCTAATTTTCTCATTCGCTCTCTCTCTTTCTAATAAAAATCACTCTCACTCTCTATGTTCATTTCTCTCTCTCTCTCTAGCTCTTTCTCACTCTCTCTCATTCTCCCACCCTTTCAATTCCTCACTCTCACACTTTCTCCCAAATTTTCTCACGCTCTCTCTCTCTCTCTCTCTCTCTCTCTCTCTCTCTCTCTCTCTCTCTCTCTCATTCTCTCTAATTCTCTCCTATGCTCTCTCATTCTGTCATTCTCTCTCATTTTCTCTCTCACTCTCACACTTTCTTTCATTCCCAAACTCTCTCAAGCTCTCTCACTCTTCCACTCTCTCTCACTCTCATTCTCTCTCATTCTCTCGCGTTCCCTGTCATTCTCACTCATTTTCTCTCACTCCCAAACCCTCTCACGCTTTCTCACTCTCCCTCTCTCATTCTCTCATTCTCTCATTTTCTCATTCTCTCTCTTTTTCTAATAAAAATCATTATTTTGTGATTTATTATTTTATTATATATATTTATTATAAATACACTATTTATAAATATATATAATTTTCTATTTTTTATTTAAAATAAAAATAATTTTTAATAAACTGGCCGCGTCTTGCTCCTCCACGTCCACGATGAGCCTTCCAAATCACTCGACTTTTGCCGGCACTTACTCCCCTTCGTGATGAACTTGCTGTAATATAAAATAAAAAATATATTTGTACACATATATACATACATACTTACATATATATACATGCATGTATATACAGGGTGTCCCATTTTAAGTGTCCACCCCAAATATCTCTTATTTTTGATTTTAGAGAAAAATGATTCAGACACGTTTGCCTTGACTGGATGGATCATGCTCGGATCTTGCCTTGACTGGCTGGATCATGCTCGGATCTTGCCTTGACTGGCTAGATCATGCTCGGATCTTGCCTTGACTGGTTGGATCATGCTCGGATCTTGCCTTGACTGGTTGGATCATGTAAGATAAGGCTATCGGAAAGTGAATGTTTTACGAAATATTTTGTATTTTTATCAAAATTTTGTAAATTTGGAGCTTTATAACTCGAAAAGCACTTCACCAAAAAACATTTGATTATAGTGTTTTGAGAAGCTCTCGAGGTCAGCAACAAGAATATATAATAAAAAATAGGGGGTGCCATCTAAAAAAATTGAGGTAACCTTCACGTGACCTTCAAATGACTCTTCAAGGTCAAATCAATGGTACCGTCTTATGGCCCCCTCGAAACCATACAAAACGTGTCTGAACCATTTTTCTCTAAAATCAAAAATAAGAGAGATATTTGGGGTGGACACTTAAAATAGGATACCGTGTATATATATATACATATACAGGGTGTCTCAGAACTTTGGGAGACGGGCTCCATAGGGACATAGAGCTAAGTGAGAGAAACAAAAAAGTCCTTTATCATAATGTGAAAATCGTAATAGCTTTTTAGTAATAACTGCGTAAAGTTTGACGTTTTCCACGCCCATCACGGCCTATAGACGCTCCGCGGCAAGCTGTGTGCATAGGGGCTGAGCGATAATGCGTCTCGCGCTGACTGTCGCGATGGCGTCTTGGCGCCTTGACATCGCGCGATGGTTAGCGCGAGCCGCGTTATCGCTCAGCCCTTATGCACACAGCTTGCCGCGAAGCATCTATAGGCCGTGATGGGCGTGGAAAACGTCAAACTTTACGCGATTATTACTAAAAAACTATTACGATTTTCACATTATGGTAGAGGAATTTTTTGTTCCTCTCACTTAGCTCTATGTTCCTATGGAGCCCGTGTCCCAAAGTTCTGAGACTCTGTATATGGCTCAGCAGGAAAGCGAAATGCTACATTGTGAGAAATATAAAAACGAAAGAGCAAGAATAAGTACAGAGCGCAAAATGGCCAATTTTTATAAAAATATTAATTAGATTTTCTTGCTTGTTTATATGTCGATTTTACTAAGGATGATATATCCACAGAGATTTTGGAAGAGGTAGTACGTATTAACGGAGATAGTGATGCATCTCTCAAAGATGAACGTTTGTCTGTTTTTATGATTTTCATTTTGGAAAAAGGACATTCGCATAAATATGTGGACCCAAACATAGAGTAAATTCGAAGACCGAAATTTCTAAGATCGATAACACGATGCGTCTAAAATTTTGAAGAATTCGACACCCTTTTCCTGCCGTATTTTTAGCGGAAGATTATATTGCAAATCACACAATTCTGCCTGAAGATGTAGACGTTGTTCCTCGATTTGCACAATGAGAGGAAAGAGTATTAAATCTTTTCTTAGCATTTCGAAATCACTGAAACGCGTATTAAACTGATTTATTAAAGAATCAATAACATTACATTGTTTAACGAAATTACAATTTGTACCGTATTTTTCAAAAAGAATCTGGCAAGAAGGATCATGCAGAAGTCTACGCTCTGGCCCTAAATATGTTTTTCTGATTCTCAGGCTGGTATTCATAGTTGGATCTGATATTTAAGACCATCTTAAGGCCTGACCCATAGGGCAAGAGCACAGGCTTTTGCATAACGCATAATACACAACGCATAAGAGAATCAAGCAATCAGAGTTCTTCATTTCTGTCCTGAGGAGGGAAATGAAGAAAACTAATTGGTTTATTCTCTTATGCGTTATATATTATGTGTTATGCAAAAGCCTGTGCTCTTGTCCATAGTGTTTTCGACTGAGTGGATTTTAATCGATTCAGGATTGATTATATTATAAGCTTTGTAATAAACCAGGCAAATCTACCTATGACGTTTATTATTTTAACTTATTGTATTAGTATGTACCAATCAGAAATCAGAAAGGAAAATATCTCCAGTATATAATATATCACTAATGTCAAATGTATTCTAAATAGATCATCAAAGTAAACATATAAGCCACTTCAGAACTAGTATTCAAACGAGTGTTCAAATCGTCCTGCATGAGTGGACATACCGATATATCGCGCGAATTATTTAAATTAATATTAAAGATAAAGTGATTGTTGTGTAAATCTATGAGCAAATGTAATTCTGTCGTGTGCCATCATGAAAGAAATCATGAAAGAAATAATTATCGCTATTGTCGAAAAGAATATGTAAAAACTAAAGAGAACAATGAAATAAAAAAAGAAGATAATTTGATAACTCAATTGATAAATTTTTAGTCATTACTCTTGTGCAATTTTTATAACCTCTATAATATATTTACAAGGAAATGACGCCAATAAAAAATCGTTTTTCGAACGAGTCATAGTGCGTTCGATAGCTTGTATGTAGGTGATGAAAACCCTAGAGCCGTTCGTGCTAATGCGCCTTTGTTTAAGAGAATTTAAGAGACAAAGTTAGGGTCACGCAACTATGTCGCACATAAGCACTAAGTTTACGACCTCTTTCGAGTAAGTGGCGTAGCTGAGGAGACTCCCACACATAGATTTTTGCACCGGCGGCGAGCGTTCGGATCCCACCGACGACTGCTTCACTTCATGGTTTTTTTTTCTTTTTTTCTTTAATTTTCGACATATAGTAATACGTTATTAATAATTATTTATTTATTTTTTGATTTATTTCGTTTTTATATAAAAAAATAAGGACATTTCGGGATATTTGAACGCAATATGAAATAAAAAATATATAAATCGTATGAACTGATTATATATTTTTCAAGCAACGTATAAATTTTATACATGTCAAAATCAAATACAAACTTTATAAATGTCTACATATTATAAAATGTTTCCATCGCTTTGCAGTGTTGTGGATGAAAATTCATGTAAAAACATTGGAAACATAAAACTTTGTCGCACCACGAACATTTTATAAATGAATTATGTTGTTCACATACGCATTTTTTATTATAAATATTTGGAGGAAAGCATAGTTGGTTAACATTAAAAAATTTCTCTTTCGTCAGCTAATTTGGACGCATACCATGCATATTGAAGCATACATTTAAATCTTGGATTTACGAGTTCATACGATTTATATATTTTTTATTTCATATTGCGTTCAAATATCCCGAAATGTCCTTATTTTTTTATATAAAAACGAAATAAATCAAAAAATAAATAAATAATTATTAATAACGTATTACTATATGTCGAAAATTAAAGAAAAAAAGAAAAAAAAAACCATGAAGTGAAGCAGTCGTCGGTGGGATCCGAACGCTCGCCGCCGGTGCAAAAATTTATGTGTGGGAGTCTCCTCAGCTACGCCGCTTACTCGAAAGAGGTCGTAAAGTTAGTGCTTATGTGCGACGTAGTTGCGTGACCCTAACTTTGTCTCTTAAATTCTCTTAAACAAAGGCGCATTGGCATGAACGGCTCTAGGGTTTTCATCACCTACATACAAGCTATCGAACTCACTATGACTCGTTCCAAAAACGATTTTCTAATTGGCGTCATCTCCTTGTTAATAAATTTTGCAACCTATAAATAGGATAGTAAATATATCTGTAAATTTAGAATTTTTAATAGTGACATGTTCAAACTTCGATGAGAAATTAATGTGTATATTACAAGTTATATTAATATTTGCAAACAGTTTCATAGTATTGAGGAGCATGGTTAGTACATTCTCCAGATTTCTCACTTTTCACTATCTGTTTTAAACTCAAAAATATAATGTAATTTCTAAGGCAAGAAATATTCTCTACACTGCTAAAAATCTTAATAATGCTTAAGATCTAAGAATTATGATATTTGGTAGTATAAAAAACCAGAAGTTATATAATAGTTTTGGGTTTGAAGCTAAAGGCATAAGGACTTAACTACCGACCCTTAACATATCAATGACATTAATTTTAAATATCGTGAATTTAGATTCAAATTATTATTTTGTAGATCTAATGAGCTCTACAGTATATTAGAATGAGCTTTCAAGGAGATAGATATATGCTGAATTGTTGAACAGATGAATTGTTATCTTCAGGTTTATCCTTTTTCAAACTCCTTGCATTCGTCCAACGAATTGGAGTAGGATAAGTATATTTTATTTCTTTCTAACTTGTTACAACAATACATATTAGTTCAGTAAGTTTTTTGAAGAAGATCACGCTTTCTATCTGTTTCCTTGAAGGCTCACTTCATTATATTATGAACCTCACTATAGATCAACTAGCTTAAAAAATTCTTATCAGAAATTAACGAGATGATATATAGCATTATCTAGCTGTTCATGTTCATCTAACATGTTCATTAGCAAGACATTCATGTGATATATAAAGCACATATAGAAGCATATATATGCTTCTATATGTGCTTTATATATCACCTTATGTATTATGTATATGTTCTATATCTGCTTTATATATCACCTTATGTATTATGTATATGTTCTATATGTGCTTTATATATCACATATATATCATAAATATCTTGTTATATAACAAGATCTTGTGCATAATATCTTGTGCATTAATATTATTTTATGTTACATTTTATATAACAAGATCTTGTGCATAATATCTTGTGCATTAATATTATTTTATGTGAGTGTATGTATATGTATATGTAAGTTTACCTTCAAATAGTTTTAAATATAAAAACCGATTGTGAATATTGCTCTATCAAGTTAATTTAATTGAATCAGTGCTATGTCGATGGAGAGAAATGTTGATATATATAAAATTTAGATATAAAGGAAAAAGGCAAACAGATAAGGTTAACAGTATATGTATGCTGCAACAGCCAAGATTCTGTACGCAATCAAAATTATTAATATTAATAAAAGTTTCAGAAACTATATTAAACAAAGACGTACTGTAACTTTATGCATGTTTATAAAAAAAAAAATATATATATATATAGGGTGTCTTATAACTAATCTGGCAGAGCTCGTGGAGACATAGAGCGGGTTAAGACAAATATAAAATTCCCATACCGTTTTGTGAAATTCGTAATAATTATCGAGTTATTAATGACAGAAATCTGAGGATTGAGCGCGCGCCGAGACGTTATGGGAGGAGCATCTAGCCGCTCAGGCTAGAGAGCATTGCCCAGTCGACAAAGGAACTGTTGCCGGCGCGCGGTGAGAGGAAGAACAACGCGCCAATGTTCATGTCCTTACCTCGCCGCTATTACATCCCGCCGCACCGCCATCTAAGCTCGCGCCGATATGGCCGCTGAATATTCGCGATTACAATTATGAGATTATTTTATGAGGTACCACAGATAGCTCATATTGAATTGTAAAGTTCAAGATTCAAAAGTTCTTTGATCAAGGAAAACATCGAAAAGGAGAAAGCGATAGAGAGCGATGAGATCTACAGAGATTCTCATTGTTTTCTATCGCAATCTATCGTTTTGCTGCATCGGATCCGAAAGAAATGTCGCGTAGAGACTCATCGTGTCCTATCGTTTTATTCAAGTCTACACGGAAAATATGTTTGATTGAATGAACCAACTTTCTGACGAAATGAGAGAGAGAGAGAGAGAGAGAGAGAGAGAGAGAGAGAGAGAGAGAGAGAGAGAGAGAGAGAGAGAGAGAGGGAGGGAGGGAGAGAGGGAGAGGGGGAGAGGGGGAGAGGGAGAGAAGGAGAGAGAGAGAGAGAGAGAGAGAGAGAGAGAGAGAGAACGATTAAGAAATTTTGATTGAGAATAGCACAATTTTGTTTAAGTTAACCATAAACCTTGATGAATTAGACCCAGTGTTAATATTTTCAGTTAATATTTCTCTGTATCGTTCATATTTCATTTACAAGCTGTATCATGGACCAAACATTTTTACCATATATCATGCATAAATTGTTGTCTTATACCGTAATTCTTGTCAGTGGTATATTAACGACAGAAGAAATTGAAAGTTCTGTATCGTACAATTGCGAAAAGAGGACCACCGTTGTCAATGGTGCACCAATGATACTCGGCATAAAATTGATTCCTAGGTGTAATCGCGATACAACGCAAATCCGAGTGTGTCATTTTGACACGTTATTTTTATGCGTGTCAAAATAACACACCACTGACAACCACTGACTATACCACTGACAAGAATTACGATATAAGACAACAATTTATGCATGATATATGGTAAAAATGTTTGGTCCATGATACAGCTTGTAAATGAAATATGAACGATACAGAGAAATATTAACTGAAAATATTAACACTGAGTCTAATTCATCAAGGTTTATGGTTAACTTAAACAAAATTGTGCTACTCTCAATCAAAATTTCTTAATCGTTCTCTCTCTCTCTCTCTCTCTCTCTCTCCCTCTCTCTCCTTCTCTCCCTCTCCCCCTCTCCCCCCCTCCCTCTCTCCCTCCCTCCCTCTCTCTCTCTCTCTCTCTCTCTCTCTCTCTCTCTCTCTCTCTCTCTCTCTCTCTCTCTCTCTCTCTCTCTCTCATTTCGTCAGAAAGTTGGTTCATTCAACCAAACATATTTTCCGTGTAGACTTGAATAAAACGATAGGACACGATGAGTCTCTACGCGACATTTCTTTCGGATCCGATGCAGCAAAACGATAGATTGCGATAGAAAACAATGAGAATCTCTGTAGATCTCATCGCTCTCTATCGCTTTCTCCTTTTCGATGTTTTCCTTGATCAAAGAACTTTTGAATCTTGAACTTTACAATTCAATATGAGCTATCTGTGGTACCTCATAAAATAATCTCATAATTGTAATCGCGAATATTCAGCGGCCATATCGGCGCGAGCTTAGATGGCGGTGCGGCGGGATGTAATAGCGGCGAGGTAAGGACATGAACATTGGCGCGTTGTTCTTCCTCTCACCGCGCGCCGGCAACAGTTCCTTTGTCGACTGGGCAATGCTCTCTAGCCTGAGCGGCTAGATGCTCCTCCCATAACGTCTCGGCCCGCGCTCAATCCTCAGATTTTTGTCATTAATAACTCGATAATTATTGCGAATCTCACAAAACGGTATGGGACTTTTATAAGTAGAGAACTAGCTCTAAGCTAGTATTAATTATTACTAATACATGCATTAAATATTACTAATGGATAAAGATTCAATTTAATACTGTAATTAAATTAAAATGATTTTGTAACATTTGTATCTTAACATCAATATAAGTAATTTCTATAAAATATAGCAAGAATAAGATAGTAAATTATACCCAGGAAGTAGAGGTACTATTTAGATCAATTGTTAATCATTTAGTTTCCATAATCTTATTTATAAATATTTTATTTATAAATATAATAGAACATATAAATTTTATGTAAAAAAGAAAAAAAATATATACTGGCAGTAATTTATCAAATAAAAGGAAATTTTATTAAAATTATTAAATATTAAATTAAATCTATTAATTGAAAAATTTTTTATTAAATAAAAGCAGTAATTTATTAAAAATGATTAACTAATTTATTAAATAAAAGGGGAAATAAACTAACTAATAAAGATGACTAATAAAGACTAATAAAGATGATTTACTGCCTTCTTTCATATCAAATCTTTTGGATATTTGAATTGGATGGTTAGTTGGATAATATACATTTTCACTACTTTATTTTTTTCCCAGTCATGTCACCGATTTTATTGCTTAGAAAAATGATATTTTTTAAAGCACTCAGAGCTTTTAGGGTGCATGATCATTATCATATCCAAAATAGATGGATAACATAGGAATAAAGCCTTATTAATGTTTTCTTGAAATTTCAAACTTACGGTTAGTTGCAGTACTTGCAGGTGGTTGTGGAATTATGCCTTGATGATTAGGACCAGAACCTCTCATGCCCATTATTTGATTATTTCCAGTCCCTTGACGTGCCAATGTCTGAAGCGCACCAATTGGATCTAGCATACCTTGATTATTGGTACCAGTAGTATTTGGCACATTACCAGCTGTTCTCTTCTTGGAATCTGTAGATGGAAATAGAATATTGTCAAAAAAGTATCACATATAAAAGAAATATACAAATTTTAAATACTGAAAGATTAGAGCTAAAAGAAGTACTTATTATTTCCAATATCTACTATTACTATAATTTTAAAAAATTTTATATTACTATAACTTTAGAGACATCATACTCATTTCTCAGACATGAAGGATTAATCTGGCCACAAAACCTAGGTACTCCTCCTGACAATAGAAAGGAATATGTTAACGGAGATACAAGATCTACAATACAAGTAATTATACAATTATAAACCTTGGTTTTTGCCTTTTGAAAAACATGATTTTCCATTTCAACGCTATTCCTTGTTGTGGGCATCCCAGATACTTGTACAGCTTCATCTCTGTTGATGAAAATGCTTACAATTACATATATTAAGAAAAGCATTAAGATTCAATTCAACATAATGTAAGCATAAAAAATCTATTTCTGTTTAATGAAGCAGATAAATGTGATAAAGTATTTTCCATTTTTGTAAAACATCTTTTCATATGTCTTCTTGATATATTTATGATATAACACAATGACATAATTATGTAACTAAAGTTATTCACATGACATCATGTAAAACAGCCTGTTAGTCCAACCGATAAAAATAGCAAAATCTTAAAAAATGGATTTTAAGATTTTGCTAGTTTTCTTGCAATAAAAAATAATAATTTTTCTTTTTGACAGTTCTATAATTTTATAATCAACATTCTTTATATTTAATAATTTAATTCATATTCAGCAATTGGGGCTTACATCTTCGCAACCACGCTCTGCCGAAAATGTGGAGTTTTCCATGAATCATCCGCCATTTGTGGTTGTTCAATAACGACTGCCGATGGATGCATGATATATAGATCAACGTTTTATCGAAATCTCTTCTCCTGTGGGATGCTGATAATACGTTTCACAATACGTCATTTTTATTATACATATATTTCATGCGTTGAAAGAAAATGGTTATTACCGTTACTGTTGTTATTGTTGTTGTTGTTTGCTTTGAGCTCAAGGTGACGACAGTACAATGTACGATAAAAACTATTAATAATTAAAAATTGATTAAATATATCATTAATTGTATCCAGCAGAGAAAAGCCTCAGAGCGACTACTGGCAGAGAGAAGCCTGAGAGCGGGCATGGCTGCATGCTGCATTTACAGCGTTATGGAAAAGTTGGCTGATTCGAAGCGCCAACTGGGTCCATTTTTCATGAACATGAACATAACTAACTACTAAGCCAATGTCCACGATTTGTCAGTACTATTCCGTGCTATGTCCATAATATTTGGTTCTATTCTGTGCTATGTTCACGAACGAGCTAGATTAGTTAGATAAAAACGAAGAATCGGTCTTCATCTCACCACCAGCGAATAGACAATCGCGACGAAGCGAGCCAGCAGCGATGTTATCGTAAGGCAGACGTCGCCGTCCCCCCTTTCACCTTCTTGTTCTCCTTTCCACATTGTTTTATATTCATAATTCGGGAAGAAAATAATGTCGAGAGTTCGGACGATTTCTAGCAATGACGCGACAGAGATAACGCGCGGCCACATTAATTTGTCATGACTTTTATATTACTTATAATTACATAAACGCCCATATATGCAAATTATAGATGATTATTGCGCGTATGTTTTAATATTGTACAATATGGCATATAATAACAACAACTTCATTTCCTGCAGTATTTTTTTAAGATCTTCGTTGAGGTCGTGAATTAATTATTTTCTTCATCAATCAATTTTCTGCAAAATTAAGATTTTTTAAATAAAATATAAAATGTTTCTCTTCTCTTCTCTCCGAAGAGTTAATTAAAAAATATATACTCCACAGAGTCAACTAACAAATGTGTAATCAGAAGAGTCAATTCAAAAGTATACTCCGAAAAGTCAATTTAATAGCGTATTCCGAAGAGTCAATTTTAAAGCGTACTCTGAAAAATTAAATTAATATTGTAATCCGAAAAGTCAATTTATAATAGAATATTTACTTCGATGATTCAGCTAAAGAAAAAAACATTTATTTATTATTATATTCAGAGAATAATATTTAATTTATTATTTATATTTATCTTACTTATGCTTACCCTACATATGCTTCTTTGAATGAAAAATTTAATTTATTGACTGATTCAGATTCAGATTTGTTAAAATATCTCTTATGCGCAACTCTTGAACAGGTAGGTAGTAAAATAACTTTTTTCTTTTACGAATTTTATAAACTTTTCACGAACATAAAAATTGAAAGATTCTCAGAGAACAAATAACTTTTCTTGAACATTTAAATCAAAGGAAAATCTTTTCCCATTAATAAAGAATGAATAATTAATATCTCACACAAGAGGAATCTTCATCCTTGAAATAACCGCGTGATTTTGCTTTTAGAAAAGTATAATATTGATGTAATAATAACAAATGCTACCCAATAACGGTGCAAATCTTAAACGTTTTTGAGAAATGTAGTTTGAAGTTTAGTCTTTTCTGTTAATGTCGTAATAGCAGAAGAATTACCAATTTGCTTCAGTAGCGCTGTGGATCAGGCTTTGTGATATGAGCGAAGAGGTTGTTCAAGTGTGTTATTTTTACTACCACAGGGAGAACTATGTAGAATATATAATAATACGCAGACAAATTCTTTACATAATCATACTTATTTCTGTTAGCATGAATAAAAATGATCAATGCTGACGTGATAAGTATATATCGCAATTGTACGTGTACGCAATTGTACACATACACACACACGTACACACGTATACCAATGATGTCAAAATCGAACAATTCGTGAAAATTTTTTATTGACCGCAATTGTACGCAAAGACGAAAGAGAAGTACACGGGTCTCCGCGCGTATCTCGTCATATTAATTGTCTATGAGCTGATAAACAATTGATCTCCGGTTACAAATTTTATTTGGAAAAATTTATGTTATTCGTAATATTATTTGTAATAGTATTAATAATATTCGGCGCCAAGAAAATGAAATATATTTTATTAATTATTTTGCGGAGTCGGGTAGGTTCACAGGTTTGATTATTGAATTGTTTAATAATATTTTAAGAATAATTTTAAGTTATACAAGGATGTAGTATGAAATATAAAAGAATATTGTAACAGAATCAAGAAGTACGAAATGAAACAATTGTTTATCAGCTCATAGACAATTAATATGACGAGATACCCGCGGAGACCCGTGTACTTCTCTTTCGTCTTTGCGTACAATTGCGGTCAATAAAAAATTTTCACGAATTGTTCGATTTTGACATCATTGGTATACGTGTGTACGTGTGTGTGTATGTGTACAATTGCGTACACGTACAATTGCGATATATACTTATCACGTCAGCATTGATCATTTTTATTCATGCTAACAGAAATAAGTATGATTATGTAAAGAATTTGTCTGCGTATTATTATATATTCTACATAGTTCTCCCTGTGGTAGTAAAAATAACACACTTGAACAACCTCTTCGCTCATATCACAAAGCCTGATCCACAGCGCTACTGAAGCAAATTGGTAATTCTTCTGCTATTACGACATTAACAGAAAAGACTAAACTTCAAACTACATTTCTTAAAAACGTTTAAGATTTGCACCGTTATTGGGTAGCATTTGTTATTATTACATCAATATTATACTTTTCTAAAAGCAAAATCACGCGGTTATTTCAAGGATGAAGATTCCTCTTGTGTGAGATATTAATTATTCATTCTTTATTAATGGGAAAAGATTTTCCTTTGATTTAAATGTTCAAGAAAAGTTATTTGTTCTCTGAGAATCTTTCAATTTTTATGTTCGTGAAAAGTTTATAAAATTCGTAAAAGAAAAAAGTTATTTTACTACCTACCTGTTCAAGAGTTGCGCATAAGAGATATTTTAACAAATCTGAATCTGAATCAGTCAATAAATTAAATTTTTCATTCAAAGAAGCATATGTAGGGTAAGCATAAGTAAGATAAATATAAATAATAAATTAAATATTATTCTCTGAATATAATAATAAATAAATGTTTTTTTCTTTAGCTGAATCATCGAAGTAAATATTCTATTATAAATTGACTTTTCGGATTACAATATTAATTTAATTTTTCAGAGTACGCTTTAAAATTGACTCTTCGGAATACGCTATTAAATTGACTTTTCGGAGTATACTTTTGAATTGACTCTTCTGATTACACATTTGTTAGTTGACTCTGTGGAGTATATATTTTTTAATTAACTCTTCGGAGAGAAGAGAAGAGAAACATTTTATATTTTATTTAAAAAATCTTAATTTTGCAGAAAATTGATTGATGAAGAAAATAATTAATTCACGACCTCAACGAAGATCTTAAAAAAATACTGCAGGAAATGAAGTTGTTGTTATTATATGCCATATTGTACAATATTAAAACATACGCGCAATAATCATCTATAATTTGCATATATGGGCGTTTATGTAATTATAAGTAATATAAAAGTCATGACAAATTAATGTGGCCGCGCGTTATCTCTGTCGCGTCATTGCTAGAAATCGTCCGAACTCTCGAAATTATTTTCTTCCCGAATTATGAATATAAAACAATGTGGAAAGGAGAACAAGGAGGTGAAAGGGGGGACGGCGACGTCTGCCTTACGATAACATCGCTGCTGGCTCGCTTCGTCGCGATTGTCTATTCGCTGGTGGTGAGATGAAGACCGATTCTTCGTTTTTATCTAACTAATCTAGCTCGTTCGTGAACATAGCACAGAATAGAACCAAATATTATGGACATAGCACGGAATAGTACTGACAAATCGTGGACATTGGCTTAATAGTTAGTTATGTTCATGTTCATGAAAAATAGACCCAGTTGGCGCTTCGAATCAGCCAACTTTTCTATAACGCTGTAAATGCAGCATGCAGCCATGCCCGCTCTCAAGCTTCTCTCTGCTACTGGTGTTTTAGTTGACACAGTGTTGCCAAATGGCTAAAGCTGAATCTCCCCAATTTATACATGAATCCCCAGATTTCCCCAAATTAATAATGAAGTTTCCCTAAATTTCCCCAAATTTAATAATGAATTTTCCTCAATTTTCCCAAGTAATTCTCAAGCTTTTCTATAATTTCTATTTTATTTTAGGCATTATTTGGTTAAATATATTGTTACGTCCTCGGGCAGCTTTTGCGAGATCTCACTATCACTCACTCACTTACTCACACCCGAAATGAATCAGTCGACTTAGAAAGTAAAGGAAATTTATTAATACAATGAAACAAGGCGATCAAACAAAATAGAATTGCCCGAGAAACATTAATTCAAGAACAGTCTCGAATGCATTCGCTCGTTGCGGAAGCCAGACCAAATCTGACATGGTGTCAGGAAAACAACAGAAATACAGGTTGTTTATAAACAACCTTCCTAATGATGATATTCAGAGGTTAAGAATCCAGGGACGTAACAATATATTAAACTCTATTCTTATTTTATTCTTAAATATATTAAATTTTATATTATGCTCAAATATATTAAATTTCAACTATAAGTTTATATAAAATAACCTTAACTTACTTATCTAGTCCATATCATCTTAAAATAAAACAAATAAGAATATCTACGCCTCTAAAGGTCTATCCAGACAAACTTGCATAAGCGCGTAACGCATATGCATAAGGAAATTGACTAATTATGATTCGTGTAGTAAAAAAATGTTTTTTGTATTAAACATACGATTAGTCAATTTCCTTATGCATATGCGTTACGCGCTTATACAAATTTGTCTGGATAGACCCTTAGGGTTTGAACACAGACTTTTGCATAACGCATAATGCATAACGTATAAGGGAATCAACCAATCAGAATTCTTCATTTCTATTATGGGGATTAGTTGATTTCTTTATGCGTTATGCATTATGTATTAAGTAAAAATATATGCTCAGGCCCTTACATTTATCAATCATATTTTATTTGTTCATAAAATGACGAAAAAGAAGAAAACCTATTATATAAAGATTCTCCCCAAAAAAAATCCCCATGTCTAAAATTATCCTCAAACTTTTCCCCACAAATTTTCGTTCCCCAAAATTTTCCCCATTGACATAAGTTTTCCCCATTTTGGGGAAAAAAACCCCAATCTGGTAACATTGAGTTGACATTGACTTTTAGGTATTTGATACTCCAGTTGCGCCCATTTTTGAGGTAAAACTACGTTCGCTACATCCATTTTCTTGCGCCGCCGGTAAAGCCTCCGGTAAGTGTGTGCCCATGCTACTCAAATAATTCTGAAGTTAATTTTTAAGATGAAGATAACATTGTACTTGTGTTTAAATCTGAAGCAATTGTTACATTAAAGCTTAGTATAACAATCATCTGGATATGCAGTTTGATGAATAAACCATCGCACTTGACAGGATACATTCAAAGAAAATATTCGTATAAAATACTCATTAATAATAATAATGAGTGATACAATGAAAAACAATTTGTTATCAAATAATAATTGTTATCAATATTGTTAATAAATTGTCTATTATGATTATTAGATTAAAATAATACAATACATATAGGGTGTACACGAGTTCGTGATACAACTTCTTACCACACGTTTAGCATTACCGACAGCAGAGTTAATTGAGTCGCATATAGATAAATATTGCGCGCATCATGTTATAGACAAGTTCAAATAGTTGACCTCTCGGCTGCTTGAGCTAAGATCCTTACAAAAAGGTGTAGATATTTAACGTGGTAATACCACAGTATATCCAATAGCGACACTCTCTATCGGCATCTTCGATGTTAGCGTCTCCAAAAAGGAACTGCACATACGCCAGCTTGTCACTTAACCAATAGCAGATAAGGTCCATTTGAGATTACAAACGCTTTGAACGCTAAAAGAAAAGTTATTATACGGCGTTCAAAGCATTTGCAACATTTAATGAATCATATTCTATATGACTTAATTCAAAATTTAAATAAATATACAGGGTGTCTCAGAACTTTGGCACACGGGCTCCGTAGGGATATAGAACTAAGTGAGAGAAACAAAAAAGTCCTGTACCATAATGTGAAAATCGTAATAGTTTTTTTTAATTATAACAGCGCAAAGTTAGGCGTTTTCCACGCCCAGCGCGGCCTATAGACGCTCCGCGGCAAGTCGTGTGCGTAGGGGCTGAGCGATAAAGGGGCTCTGCTCTTGCAGACCAGCGCGATGCGCGACGCGACACACGATACGCGACACGCGATGTCCAATGAGTGTACAGCTTTTCCGAACGTCACATCCGTCGCACGATAGATCGCGACGTCGCAAAAAGTTGACCAAGTTTGAAGATTTGTCGTGCGCGATGAGCGATGCCGACCGAGGAGCGAGGTTGCCATTGGCGGAAACAGCATCTCGTCCCGTGCGAACCAATTAGTCTAGTTTTTCTCGTTCTGCCAAGCTTCAACAATGGGTGCATTCAGTACTACAACCGCTCACTGAGCGCTAAGTGAGCTCTTGCATCTGATTGGTATATACCTTTAGATTTAAAAATATACATCAATCAGATGCAAGAGGTCACTTAGCGCTCAGTGAGTGGTTGTAGTACTGAATGCACCCAATATGTGCTCAGGATCAGACGGTTAAATTTATTATGGCAGATTATAAAGATTATGAATACCTCGATGAAAATATGGAAGCAGATATAGAAAATATAGATGTAAATATAAAGAATTATTAATTAGTTTTAGTTATGTTAGGTTAGTCATTGAATGACATCATTTGTTTAACAATAATCATTGAAATAAATTCTATTTATATATTAAATTTTCAGCCCAATAAATCTTTAAACTCACAAGCATTTGAAATATTTGAAGAAATTTTAATATCAGAAGTACAAGAAAGGTCATGTTTATGGGGTCATGGGGTTTATGGGATCACAGATTGGATATAAAAATGAGAGGAATGAACATAATACAAAAAGCTTGGGAAGAAGTGGATCGAACCCTTAGTATGTAAAAAATATTAATTTTATATTTTAAAAATATTCATTAAAAAATCATTAAAAAATATTCATTTTATATTTTATTCATTATTTAAATTTTTACATTGTTACACTTTTATTGTTTAATATATAATTGTCATTTTTACTTAAAAAGATATAGACCTTAATATTTGTAAAAAAAGTGGAAAAATTTACGAGATACATTTCTAAGAAAATACAAAGAAAATAATAGTTATATTGCAAGTGGTAGTGCAGCTACAAACAAGATAAACATTTTATATTTGTATCAATTTCTCTATTATTTATTCGCGAAAGATATAATAAAAGTTTATGAAAAGTGAAAACAGATGCTGGCCGAAATTTGAAAATATTCGTTATTCCAAAACGCTTTTGGTGTATTTCTGAGTATGTTTACGAATATTCTGTAGAGTGCCGGGCATTATTACTACCCACATAGCACCGCAATATTGCAGGAATATTACAGAAATGTTGCAGGAATATTACTAAAATATTGCATAAATGTGACAACAATATTACAGAAATATTTAATGTCCTAGGCATAAGTATCGCAGAAATATTGCGGGAATATTGTTATGATGTTGTAGGAATATTGTCACAATATCACAGGACTATTGCCACAATGTTGTTAGAATATCGCCACAATCTTGCAGGAATACCTATGAAATACGGCTACAATACTGCAGAAAAATTGCAAAACATTGCCGAAATATTACTGCAATCGTGCAGGAATGTTGCTACAATATTTCTCAAATGTTGCTGCAATATTGCAGGAATATTACTGAAATATTGCAAAAATACTTAATATCCTAGGCATAAATCTCGCAAAAATATCTCAAGCGTGGTCTACAATGACAGTAAGCAGTAAGAAGTAAGCATAAGCGGTAAGAAATAAACCAATCACAGTCGATTATGACAAAAATAATCAACTGTGGTTGGTCCATTTCTTACTGTTCACGCTTTCTTCTTATTGCTTACGGCCATTGTAGACCACGCTTTAGAAACACTGCGTTAAATAAAAAAATGTTTCAGACAAAAGTCGTTTGACTTGAAGGGGGACATAAAACAGCGATAGCACTTTGTTAATAGATGGTGCCACTTTCAAAATATTCACTGACCATCAATTTTTATAAATGAAAATCCCAACCTTTTATTATATTTTCTTTTTCTACTAATTAATTTGAACAACTTTTGTCTGAAACATTTTTTATTTGCTTAATATTTTTTGAGATATTTAAGGAAAACTTGGTAACTTTTCCAACATTTAACTTATGATATCTGGCTAACTATTCGTCGAAAGAAAATATAGTATTAGACTTTTTTACTTTATTTAATATCAAGAATATATTAATAGTGCCCTAACTTTTGTTAATTTAATAATTTTGAAATTTCCAAAGGAAATTTCCATTGCAGCCGAAATCACGAATGTCATCTTATATCGATTTTTCTAACGTTTTTTCACTTTATAATGCTGATTTATTCAATCTGTCTGATATATCACTCCGCAACATTGTTGTAATATTCTTGCGATATTGTAGATTGATATATCACATTGAATTATTACTGCGATACTCAGAAATATTACGTAGTGGTCTATCATGCTGGAATATAGCGGCAATATTCCTATGATATTGCAATGAGATTTATCATCGCGCAATATTGTTGTAATATTGTCACTATATTGCCATATAATAGTCACGTTGTAACATTGCAGTAATATTTCACTGATATTGTAATCTGATATATCATTCTGCAATATTGTTATAATATTTCTGCGATATTGTAGATTGATATATCACATAGAAGTATTACTGCGATATTCAGAAATATTACGTAGCGGTCTATCATGCTGGAATATAGCGGCAATATTCCTGTGATATTGCAATGAGATTTATCATCGCGCAATATTGTTGTAATATTGTCACTATGTTGCCATACGATAGTCACATTGTAACATTGCAGTAATATTCCAGTGATATTGTAATCTGATATATCACTCCGCAACATTGTTATAATATTCCTGCGATATTGTAGATTGATATATCACATTGAAGTATTACTGCGATATTCAGAAATATTATGTAGCAGTCTATCATGCTGGAATATAGCGGCAATATTCCTGTGATATTGCAATGAGATTTATCATCTCGCAATATTATTGTAATATTGTCACTATGTTGCCGTACGATAGTCACATTGTAACATTGCAGTAATATTCCAGTGATATTGTAATCTGATATATCACTCTGTAATATTGTGATAATATTGCTGGAATATTATATAATAATCTTGTGATTTTGTAATATTGCTACGATATTATAATATTGCTTCAATATTGCTGCAATATTGCAGTGCTGTGTGGGTATTGTGTGTGACGGATTGCATAATTATATAACATTAATAATGCCCGATATTTTTCACAATATCTTTGAATTTAGTACTCAGAAATATAGCAAATATCTTTCAAATATACAAAAATTCGGCGATTTCAGGCAAAATCATTTATCTACTACTCATACAATATTTTTATAATGTCTACAACTTTAATAATGCATACTCTAAACGACATAAGAATTATTTTATAATGTTTCTAAATACGTGAGGCAGGCCTACGAGCGGCGAGATAACAAAAGAAGTGTATAGCGCGAGATTCCCACGGCCGGCGGAGTTAGCTATACCACGTGTCCCAAAAGTAACGGACCACCCTAATAACTCTTCAGTATTGAAGTTTCAAGGAAAATGATCTGAACAAAAGTTGTAGGGATTTAAGTGAGCTACCTTACGATGACCTTAACTTTGACCTCTACCTCTATTTTCAAGGTCATTTGAAGGTCAACTTGCGTTTTCAAATGAGAATCTCCATATTTTATTACATAATTTTTTTTGCTAATTAATTCGAACAACGTTTGTTTAAAACATCTTTTGATTTGCCTAATATTTTTTGAGATATTTGAGGAAGACTTGATAACTTTTTCAATATTGAATTTACGATATCTCGCTAACTATTTGTCAGAAGAAAAAGTGGTACTAGACTTTCTTGCTTTATTTAACCCTTTGCGGTCGAGTGTCGGCAAATAGCCGCCCAAGCCTCTTTACCGTTGTGGACGCGTGTCGGCATATAGCCACCCAATTGAGTTTACAGCTGCGGAGACGGTATTATGAAGCGGCTCGCGTACGTCTATCTTTCTGAACATACAGGGTCATCGAAAAGTATCGGACCCCCTAATATTTTCAGTTAGAATGCATTTTGGAGAAAATATTCAATAGCAAAGTTGTATAGTTTCAAGCGGGAAGTAAGATGATGACCCCGACTTTGACCTTGACCATGTCCTTTAAGGTCATTTCAAGGTTAACCTTATTTCTTTAAATGGAACCACCAACATTTTATTGCATATTCTTATAGCTTATCTCGAGAGCTTTCCAAGACACTATAATGAAACATTTTGTCATTAAGTACTTTTGGAGTTATAAAGGTTTGAAGTTAACAATTTGTTAAATGGTGTGTGATTTCGGCCAGTTAAGGCAAGAGTGGTGTGTGATTCCGACCAGTTAAGGCGAATTTCATTCCAATTGGTCAGCTTGGGCAAAATATTCAATTGTACCAAACAATTCACAACAAATGTTCAAATTGTTGCCCTTCAACAGCCTGACCATGTGCCAATCTGTTATAAACAGCTGAAACCGCATTCCGGAACGTTTCCGGCGGTATTAGTTCTATCTCTCGAGTTATTCTCCCTCTTAAACCATCTAAATCTTGAGGCTTGGTGGCATAAACTTTACTTTTCAAGTAACCCCACAAAAAAAAGTCAAGTGGAGTCAAGTCCGGAGACCGAGGTGACCACTCAATATGACCCCTTCGCCTTATCCACCTGTCCTAAAAGACCTCATTCAAATATTGACGGACAATGACACCATAATGAGGTGGAGCTCCATCCTGTTGGAAATAAATTTCATCCATATTTCCACCAGCTATGTCTCGAATAGCTGGAACAATTTGTTCGCGAAGCATGACTGTGTGTACTTGTGCCGTTAAATTGCCTTCAATGAAGAAAGAGCCAACTGGTCTACCATTAAGAATACCAGCTCATACGTTAACTTTTTATGGATATTGGGTATGATTGTCTTTTTTCCAGTGAGGATTAACGTCACTCCAGTATCTACAATTGTGTCTATTTACATTTCCAGTCAGTTCAAATGTTGCCTCACCAGAGAAAACAATATTATTAAGTAATTGAGGATCGTCGACAATCATCTCCATCATAAGATCACAAAATTTGATGCGTCTATCAAAATCGTCTTCAGACAACTCTTGGACCAAATGGAGTTTGTATGGATGCCATTTATTCAATTTCAGAATTTTACTGACAGATGCATGACCGATTTCGTGTTCTTGTGCAACGCGATTGATGGAAATGTGGAGACTTTCAACGGAAGACTGTAAAACATCTAATGCCTTATCATTATTTGTTGCTGTTTTACGTCTACCAGAGCTTGAGCGGCTTTTAACGCTACCAATGTCCTCGAAACGTTGAATAATACGGATTACAGTACTTTTGAAGATCCTATTATTTTCATTCCGAAAATTTTCATTAAATAATCGCGTTACTGTTTTATACTCTCTTTGTTGATCTCCCTATCCTCGCATCATTAACAGTGTTATTCGATTTCTTTCAAAAAGCTCCGCCATTCTTAATTAGAGCAAAGAAGAATTAATCAGGTAAGTGATAGGAGATTGATCTAAATAATTAAGTAGAGAAAAATACTAATTATTAAGTGTTGGTCCAACTCAATTTGTTTATTTCAACCAGCACTAGCAAAAAGCTCGTTGAGCAACTGAAAATCTAATAGATCAATTAATAATGTTTACGAAAAAATTCTGGGTTATTGGAAACAAAATGAAGATGTTTGGGACAATCAATTGAAGCGCAATAGCTTCTTTTGTTACAGAAACAATTTTTGGGGTTGTTCGTTTTCGTCCACGAGGTGACTGCTGCTCGCTAAAAAGAAGACAGCACTGCATCAAAGATTCAAATCAGTGATCCGCATTGTTTGCTCCAAGAGCTTATATTACTATTGGTGCTTGCGAGAGTGAGACAATAAAGATCGGCCCCGCCAACGCTTTCGGGCAGATTTCCTCTAACGCCTTCGGACATCATGCATTCGAGCAGCTTCTCGCGATCACCTTCGGGCAGTTTTCCGTCATAGCTTACTAGCATAACCGCTTGAAGCCGTACAACTTTGCTATTGAACATTTTTCCAAAATGCATTCTTACTGAAAATATTAGGGGGAGCCGATACTTTTCGATTAATGTATTTTCTTTAAACCAATTAATTGGTCTCATTATTTCGCGCACAAAAGTATTAAGGTTATGATTACTGAAAACTAAATAATATTTTACAAGATATTTTACATTTTGTGTCAAAAAATTGTTAACTTCAAACCTTTATAACTCAAAAAGTACTTAATGAAAAAATGTTTTACTACAGTGTTTTGGAAAGCTCTCGAGATAAGCTATAAGAATATGTAATAAAACGTTGGGAGTTCCATTAAAAAAATAAGGTTGACCTTAAAATGATCTTGAAGGACATGGTCAAGGTCAAAGTCAAGGTCATCATCTTTCTCCCCGCTTGAAACCATACAACTTTGTTATTGGACATTTTCTCCAAAATGCATTCTAACTGAAGATATTAGGGGGGTCCGATACTTTTCGATGACCCTGTATAACATATGCATGGGTATAGTAGACTAAAGAGTCAAGTTTCCTTTGAAAGAAATTTGAGACAGACGCTCGGTCGTCGGACGGCTCCGACCGCAAAGGGTTAATTTCAAGAATATATTGTTACAATAGTGCCTTAATTTTTGTTAATTTGATGATTTTGAAATTTTCAAAAGTCAGTAAGTTAACAAAAGTCAGGGCGCTATTGTCAAAATATATTCTTGAGAGTAAATAGAGTAAAAAAGTCTAGTACCATTTTTTCTTCCGACAAATAGTTAGCGAGATATCATAAGTTTAATATTGAAAAAGTTATCAAGTCTTCCTCAAGTACCTAAAAAAATATTAGGCAAATAAAAAAATGTTTTAGACAAAAATTGTTCAAATTAACTAGTAGAAAAAGCACTGTAATAAAAAATAAGGGTGCTTGTTTAGAAAACGCAAGTTGACCTTCAAATGATCTTGAAAATAGATGTTAAGATCAAAGTCAAGGTCATCATGAGGTAGTTCACTTAAATTCCTACACCTTTTATTCAGATCATTTTCCTTGAAACTTCAATACTGAAGAGTTATTAGGGTGGTCCGTTACTTTTGGGACACGTTGTATGTGTCGCTC
This sequence comes from Harpegnathos saltator, assembly GCF_003227715.2. Lineage (NCBI taxonomy): Eukaryota > Metazoa > Arthropoda > Insecta > Hymenoptera > Formicidae > Harpegnathos > Harpegnathos saltator. The sequence goes on along the minus strand of NW_020230661.1, from coordinate 71,659 downwards.
GGCGAAGACAGAGACGTCGTATGTTCTTGTCTAAAGCCCGATGCTGGCCGAAGCACCGAACGCTCACGGACACGGATTCGCTCGTTGTGTGCCCTCAGCCCTCACGCGCTATACTGCGCTACCGGATTGCGTTTCTGGCATCACTGGTCGTAAGTTGTAAGCCATAAAAATTGACGAATCACATCGATTATTACAAAAATAATCGGCTATTATTGGTCAGTTCTTACGGCTTACAACTTACGACACATATTATAGAATGACCTTTAAAGGTTATTGTAGAATGACCTTTAAAAGTTACGACACGTATTGTAGAATGACCTTTAACAGTTATTCTATAATACGTATCGTAAGTTATAAGCCGTAAGAATTGGCGAATCACAGTCGGTTATTACAAAAATAATCGGCTATAATTGGTCAGTTCTTACGACTTACAACTTACGACACGTATTGTAAAATGACCTTAACCCATTTGCATCACAGCTCTAAATACATAACTAACTTTAGAAGTCGGAGATATTCAACTGACAGTCGGCTTGTACCACCGTGCATTAATGCATATCATTGGCGAAAAGAGAATGTCGTTGTGAACATATTACTCCGCGGTTGGTAATAAGTGAATATCATGGGTCGCGGAATATTCAGCGGTTAATGATACATAATGATCATTATGTGCGGATTATTCCGCTTGCGAATGCAAATGGGTTAATGCTGTTCAGTCGGAACGAGAAGGAGCGAAAGTCACTTTCTTTCTTACTCGGCGAGGCGACACTATGGCTACGTTCGCTTTGAGCGCTCACGCGCTGTAAGCGCTTACGCTTATGAGCGCTATTTTCAATCGTTCCGTTTGGCTTCTAAGCGCTCACTTTGAAACAATTAAAATCGTTCGCTTTGAAGGAATAAGTAAATATAAGCGTAAATATGGAAGACAAACATAAACAAATATTAACCTTATTTGCTGAAAACTTACTTTTGTTAGATATTTTGGATAACGAAGAAAAAAATTACAATGAGGAATTAGAAAATATATTTCTCATTTTACCTTTAATTAAAAATCCGATTGCTGATCATACGACTAAAAAATTATGTTGAAGAAATTATATCAGCATACAACGAGGAACAATTTAAATCACATTTTAGGTATATGAAATAATTTTTTAACAAATACATTTTTAAATAATTATTTTATTTCTTCCAAGTTTAAAAAATATTATAAATTAGTTACATTCAAAATATACAATGTACACTTGTTATATTATTAATTTTCACTAAGGTATATTTTATTTATAAAATTTATGATATATATATAATAGAAAAATATTCCAATGCAATCCAAAATCCATTCCAAAAGAACAATCCCAGGCAGCATACATATTTAAAAAAATATAAAAATACAGTATATTTATTATTATTATACAGGGTGTTTGATAGCTGATCATGCAGACGAAAGATGGAGATAGATTGGGTGTAGCCGAGAAGAAAAGTCATGTACCATAATGTCAAATTGGCAATAGTTACCGAGTTATTAATTAAAACATGGGAGCCAACGAGCGCGTAGAGAGCGGAGGGCGGCCGCAGTAAGCACGTAGACATTTTATGCAGGCGGAGTCAGCGAGTGACGGTAGGCAAGCGCGCGTGGCGAGGGGCAACGTAAGCGACAAGAGGCGAGCGCGCGCGATGAGGAACGAGCGAGAGCTTTTTCTTTATAGCCTTTTCCTTATAGCTCGCTCGCTCCTCGTCCTTCGCGCTCGCTCGCTCTTCGTCGCGCTCGCTTGCCTTTTGTCGCTTGCGCTCGCTCTCTCTTCGTCGTTCGCGCTCGCTCGCTCCTCGTCACGCGCGTTCGCCTCTTGTTGTTTACGTTGCCCCTCGCCGCGCGCGCTCGCCTATCGTCACTCGCTGACTCCGCCTGTATCAAATGTCTACGTGCTTACTGCGGCCGCCCTCCGCTCTCTACGCGCTCGTTGGCTCACATGTTTTAATTAATAACTCGATAACTATTGGCAATTGGACATTATGGTACATGACTTTTCTTCTCGGCTACACCCAATCTATCTCCGTCTTTCGTCTGCATGATCAGCTATCAAACACCCTGTATATGTGTGTGTGTGTGTGTGTATGTATGTGCGGTTACATATAAAGAGAAAGAGAAAAATCTTTAGAATTTTATATTTATGTAATTTATATATAGATCTATTTGTGAGAAATTTGATATTGGAAGAGCAACTGCATTAAAAAGTGTAAGGAGAGTTACAAGGGCACTCGTGCATCTTGCTCCGATTTTTATTACGTGGCCTAAAGAAGAAAGAATAGAAGAAGTTTTCAAAGGATTTGCTATGCTTAGTGGTTTTTCTAAAGTAATAGGTTCGCTTGATGGCACACATATTAATATAAAAGCACTAAGTATCAATCCTGAATGTTATATTAATAGGAAAGGCCATCATTCTATACAATTACAAGTAATTTATATTGTTTTAATTAGTATATACAGATGTCTCCTATAAAACTAATTAAGAGTTTCACTATATATAGTTACACTATAGTAACACTATATATTTTATATAGTTATACTATATAAAATATTAGTATAAAATAGAATTTTGATTTTGTGTATTTCTTTTTAGGCTATCTGTGACCACGAATTACGATTTATTCATTGTCTCGCTGGACACGTCGGCTCTGTCCATGACCAACGAGTATTTCGTTTATCCGAAGTATCTGAATTTATACAAGATCCAGAGAAGTTTCCACATCATAGTCATAATCATACAATTAAGTCAGATATTGACTCGCTCTCTTCTTTATAAGGCAAACAAAAAACAAAGAGAGAAAGTGTGACTCAATTTGGAGTCAGTAAACTGAATATATTTAGTAAATCGCAATCAGTATCAGTAATCAATAATATAATTAATATAGTAGCCGACGCTGCTTATTCCCTCCATAATCATGTGATGACACCATATCAAGATAATGGACACCTAACCGATAGACAAAAAAATTATAACTTCTGTCACTCATCTGCTAGAACAACAATCGAACGAGCATTCGGATTATTGAAAGGAAGATTCCGCAGTTTACTTACTATTCTTGATATGGACCGTATAGATTGCATACCAGATTTTATTTTGGCATGTTGTGTCTTGCATAATATTTGTTTATTAAGGGATGACGAATTTACAGTCACAAATTTGGAAGTCATAGAAAACAATTGTAATATACATTCGATTGAATGCGCAAATAGAAACGCCTATAGAATAGCAGGCCATCTTAAACGAGATGTTATTTGTAATAACTTAATGATGCGAAATATATAAAATATAACTGAACAAAATGTAATATCCGTATTATTATACATTAACTTAATTTTCTTACCTCAAACAAACTTAAATGCATACAAATTTTAAACAATTAAGATTTCTCTTGGACAACTTGTAACTTAAATATAATATAAACTTTGGTATTCTTAAAACTTATACAAAGTATCTCTCCCTGATTTGTCCATAACATCCATATCATTAATTTAATTTTCTTAACTGAAACAAACTTAAATACATAAAAATGTTAAAGAACAATTAAGGCTTTTTAAAAATATCAATCAATTCTTTAAATAATAACATTTGTTGGCGAATCTTCAGATCAAAATCAGATTTTCTTGATGTCTTCTTTCCATCATAAGTTCTGTTTTATCTCTCATTCCTGTTAGTTATCCGACTATATATTCCACATCATATGTTTGTCGGTTTTTCTCTAAATAAAGCAAATAATATATAACAAATAATATAACAGTAAATTAAACTAATTTAAATAATAACATCAAATTTAATAACTTACTGCATTTTTGTATTTCATCGCTAGATGTGTTGTACTCTGATTCTGATCATGTTTTTTTACCGGTAGATGATGCAGTTGTTACAGGTGACATAAACGGTTTATTTCCTAATAAATCAACAACAAACAAATATATTACAGAAAAATACGGCCATGTTCTCGTCGCATTCCCCGATTTATTATTGTGATCTTTCACAGCTTTATATGTACGCTTTAGATCGGAAAATTTCAATAAGCACTGAGGACCAGTTACATTGTAACCATGTTTCTTCATTATCTCTGCTATAAGAATCCATGCTTTCTTTTACGATATTTTTCCACTTACAAAATCATTCTGATGCATATGATATTCTTCTATTAATAGTAGTATTGCTTCATGCGGCCATTTATATGCTACACAAATTAATATTTTATGAACAATTGTAAAAATTAATAAATATCAGTAAAAAGATATTTAGGAAATACCTCCAATTTCTTCTGGTGATATATTTTCATCTGTTTCTTTCTCTGGATTTATTTCTTTGGATTCAATATCTGTTGCGTCATTAGAACTGTCTGTGTATTAAAATATGCATTTCAATTTATATATATATATATATAAATTGATATTTATATATATAAAACATACATACACGTGTGCGTGAATAATATGTATTGTTAAGTTATTGTACATTGATAAGTTAAAGTGAAACAAAATATACTTATTTCACTTTAACTTATTGCACCAATATATTTTAGTTCAAGAAATTCTTTGAAAAAAGCATATCTTATGATGGTACAAAAGGTATTAAAGCTGAAAATTATTAGTATATTCCATTTATTGATTCATGTACAATTAAGTCAGATATTGACTCGCTCTCTTCTTTATAAGGCAAACAAAAAACAAAGAGAGAAAGTGTGACTCAATTTGGAGTCAGTAAACTGAATATATTTAGTAAATCGCAATCAGTATCAGTAATCAATAATATAATTAATATTAGAATATTAGCTGAAATATATAGTATGTATAACAGTTATATGTTATATAACACACATATAATGTAATTGTTACATTATGTACCACATATTTCAGCTGACATTATAGCATTGATATTGTTACTAATATTTGTGTTTACTAGGTACAAGATATCTATAGTTGTGGAAAACTTATAATACTTTTTGATTGCTTCGTTTAGTTTCTCACTAGCAAAATAAATATCTGTAAAGGGAAATAATTCACACAGAGAGTAAAGAAAAGAAGTAAATTATCAACCATCAGCTACCAAGTTTATCAAGTAATTATCAAGAAAATAGTAAAAAAAAAAGAAAAATCGAAAGAGACAGTTAACCTTTAATTAGTAAGATGGGATCTGAGGAGTGACTGCATGCATTCCATTTCATATTAACTTGTAAGATTTTAGAAATTATAAGAATACAACTAAAAGAAAAAGAAAGAAATCCACCAAATCCCATTTCACCAGTTAAGAGTTAATAACTTATTTATTTGGTGGTAGAATCTAAATTTTTAAATAAAAAGAAAAATTATTTTATTTTATTTATAAATAATAATAAATTGTTAATTGCATTCTAACCTAACTTAATGAATAAACAAAATATTATGACCGGTTAAAAAAATATGTATAAAGAAAGAAACTTACCATTTTCAATCCTTATTGCTTCTTCTTTAGTTATTGCGTAAATTTGTCCAGTTTCAGCATCTTTAAGATTTATACGAATTTTGTCGGATGCCATATTTTATGTTTCGTTTTACGTTCACTTTGGTCAAAATGTGCTTATTAGCGCTCACGCTTTCGTTACCTTACCTCGATGAAATAAGCGACTGTGAGCAAAAGTTATGACGTCACGACTTATAAACGCTTATAACGCCAAAGCAAACGCTGTGAGTAATGCTTATAAGCGCTTAAAGCGTGTAAGCGCCCAAAGCGATCGCAGCCTATGACTACGTTTACATAGCCCAATTTACGCCAAAGTTATAACATCGATGTTATAACTATTGACGTTAGATGCCGTGTAAACACTCCTTTACGACGAAGTTATTACATTGATATAGCAACTCAAAGTCATTTGGTGAAGAGGCTTAGAGTTTCTATATCGACGTAAGGAAGACGTGTAAATGGACGCAGTGTAAATATGACATTAATACCAATATAAAAATTGAACATCTTAACTTGATTGTAAAATTAATTATTCAAGTGTACGGAAGGCGCGGAAAATAAAATAAATAGAAACCAAAAAGCGTGAAAATTGGGAAATCGAAGAAACTCGATATTTTCTTAAATTAATTTCATTTTTAGTTAAATATCATTTTTTATTATATAAATTTTGCTATATAGATATATATATATATTTTATAATTTTCAAATTCATAATATAACCTAAAAGTTCACTTTATTTGTTGATTTATTTACATACTATTCTTTTCATATTCTAATTCTTTTATATTCAGACTACAATCACAATCATTTAATTTTTCCGGCCTTTCATATTGGTACTAATGGAAATCCTTGACTCACTCGAAAGTTATTAAGTTATTTCAAATAGATAAGCGTAAATGTGTAAACGCAACTCACCTTAAGTAGGAGTTATAACATTAGCGTTACTAAGTCGAAGTTAAAAGCTGTGTAAATGTAGTCATCGGTAGACGGAGCAATAGCGTTGTTGCGTAGAAGGCGCATGGACGGGGCACTTCTTCTCGCACTTGCTCGGGCACATTTTCGCAGCACTGTTATATATAGTCTATTTTACGACTATTTTAGATAGTATGTCTTTTACTGACACAATGTATGGACAAAATCTGATATACTGTATAATGCTTTTATTATTGGAAACAACACATTCCCATGTTTTGGATAAACAGAATCACTCAGCACCGGAATGGGCGTTGGAAAATATCTCATTTTTATCCATTATTTTTGCAACATCGGAATATTTGCCGACTGGACCGTGCAAGAAAGATACGGAAAGATTTTTACATGATCTACTTAACGGCTCTACATGGGCTACACTAAGTAAGTTTATATAAATTATATAAATTATATGTTTAACAAATTGAAATATGGAACGAAAGCATTGTTTGATATTGTTCGTTATTATACGTTATTACTATAAATTATACGTTGATGGCTTATCTTATAAAATAATTTGTTAAATATCAAAACTATGTTAAAATATGAGAAAAGCCAAAGGACCTCGCTAATTATACAGGATGTCTCACAGAATAGTAATAGTTAATATTTATTGCACTTTGGATAGTAGAAAAAATGGTATTAGAAAAAATTGAATGACTTAATGAACATTATTTTCTTATAAAGTTAGTTTTTTGTTGATGCGATGATGAAGTAGAAAGCTGCAATTGCATTTTAATTTTAAATAAAATCCTCCTAATTTTTTATACAACTTGATTTCTCAAAATATTCTGCATAAAAAGTAGTAAAGTATAAGATGACTAAAAAATGAGTAATTAATGAGATTTATTAACGTTAAATTTTCAAATTTTCCACCATCATTTCCACCAACAAGTATTTGGCATCGAATATCTAGAAAGATCTTATTACGGAATGATATTACGGAAAATATTACTGTTTGTATTAGGAGCGCAAAAAAGTTCTGAGCCTTTTTTTGCAAAATTCAAAATTTATTTAAAAACAAAACTATATTAATCAACGAAATATTCCCCGTTTGCATCGATGACCTTTTGCCAGCTTTCGGGTAGCTTGCGAATTCCCTGATGGTAGAAGCTCACCGGCTTCGAAACGATAAAGTCATCAATGCATTTTCGTATCTCTTCAAGTGTCACAAAATGTGTATCAGCCAAGAAATGCTGCAGAGACCGGAATAGGTAGTAATTGGAAGGCGCCATGTCTGGGCTATACGTCGCGTGCGGGAGAAGTTCCCAGCCTAACGCAAAGATATGGTCCTGAGTCACTTTCGCAACATGTGGTCGGGCATTGTCATGAAGCAGTATCACTTTACGACGTCCTTTGCCAGTAAATGGCCTCTTTTCTTCAAACGCATCGCTCAAATTGCTCAATTGTTACTGATAGCGATCTGCCGTTACTGTTTCACCCGGCTGTAACAACTCGTAATACAATACACCTTTCCATTCCCACCATATGCAAAGCAAAACCTTCTTGGCGTGGATATTGGTCTTTGGCGTCGATGTCGAAGGTTGACCAGGGTCAACCCATGATTTTTCGGATTATCGTGACGCTTCGGATTATCATAAAATATCCACTTTTCATCACCTGTAATGATTTAGTACAGAAAATCCTTTTTCCGGAACTTTGAAAGCAAAGTGAGTGCCGTGTCACGCCGTCGATTTTTGTTGTCTTCGGACAGTGCATGCGGAACCCATCTGCCTTCCTTTTGAACTTTTCCCATTGCACGTGTAAACGTGTGGAAATGGCTTGTCGCGTAACGCCAAGTTGCTCTGCAAGCTCCTTTTCAGTTTGTGCAGAGTTTATATCCAACAATGCTTGCAGTTCGTCCGTTTCAATCTTTTGAGGGCGTCCAGCACGCGGTTCATCTTCAAGACTGAAATCTCCTTGGCGAAATTTTTGATACCACCTTTTACACGTAACATAACTTACAGCGTTCTCTCCATATGCAACACAGATCATTTCAGTGGCTTCAGCAGCATTTTTCTTCAGATGAAACGCGAAGTGGATGGAAAATCGAATATGCTCTTTTGTTATTGCCATCGTGAACACTGCTGATTTTAAGGTTATGTGCATCAAACGCCAAATCGCACGATGTTTCGAAAGACCAAATGTCACTGCTTTAAAACCGCAAGAGGGCGGGAAAATTAATGCAATTTAAATTGTGGTTTCAGTAGTATGAAATCTAGGGCTCAGAACTTTTTTGCGTTCCTAATAAATATTCGATAGCATCGAGAGTAACAGTGACGTCTATTCCTAACGGCCCATCTACATAGGTAGCAACACGTAAAATGCAAATTGGAAGATGCAGTTTTTCACAGTCGATAATTTTTCGGAATAATTGACTGTCGTTGGTCAATTTACTTACGTCTTAAAACTAACGGCTTATTGTAGAGGGCCTGTAAGACTCGTACAGAGTAATAAATGAATTTAATGAAGAGCATATCATTATGGAATTTTCAAACAGTGAAAAAGTAGATATCTTTAGCATCTTTGTGCTTTGCAATAAGAAAGCTATAAGTGCTACAATTATGTATCGTCATGTATAATCAACTTTACCTTATACCATTTTTTCCTATAGTCCAAAGTATGCGATAGATATTTATTGTTATAATTCTGTATATGATTTTGGAGCTCAGTGAAATTAGCCAATTTTTACATATATTGTAGCTTATGTCTGACTAAACTAATAATGTAATAAACTCAATTTTAAATAATAGATAATTTTTTAGTTACAATCAGTCAAGGAGGAAAAATCGGACTGGAGTATATCGAAAACTTTATAAAAAAATAGATCAATATATGTAAACAATTACGACTTCTCATAAGTCACACACATGCATATATACACAGACATGAAACCAGCTTCCTACTATATACCGTAGACGATCCGCGGCAAACTGTATGCGTCGAGGCTGAGGCGATGACGTTTTGACACTTTGTCACCGCCGGTGCGCGGCGAGGCGATGATGAACGCATGCAAATCTAAGCGTGTTTCCTCTTTGCCAAAAGTGTGTGGCGCACACTCCTGGGTTGCAGGCATTAATTAAATGTTTATTAAACACGACGACAAATGCAAATTAAACGCAATTGCGCGTGTTAAAATTATTTTTTCACGTGGAAACGCTATCATTTCCACACCATCTTCGATGAGGTAGATAGCTTGGTGCGTTTGTTTCTACGTGGTTTCCCCAGTAGGCCTAATCTACGGTTACTAATTAGTGTAGTAACTGTTCGAAGTGCCTTCCTGCAGCTTGTAAGCAGAGGTCAGCTCTTCGTGTTATCTGTTGCGTCGGTGCACCATATCCAGCGTGATGGTAGCGAAGGCCGCAATAATTGCTGCACGTACCTCCTCTTCTGTACCATCGCGCCGTTGCTTGACTAAGGATTTGACGTATCCCCATACAAAATAATCGAGAACGTTCAAATCCGGCGACCGTGCCGGCCAAGTGATTGGGCCACCGCGACTCATCCACCTGTGCGAAAAACGCATATTTAATATTTCTCGCACTGTACGCGAAGAGTGTGCGGGAGCTCCATCGTGCTGAAATACCATAGTTTCGCGTGCACGGAGAGAAACGTTCTCGAGAAGAAGAGGTAGCTCGTTCTCAAGGAATTCTGTGTACCTCTGCCCATCGAGACGTGGCGGTAAAAAAAATGTGCCGATCTGAAAATAATTACCCCATTTAAATAATTATACGTGTAATAAAACATGTTCCGCATGTTACAAATTACAAGAATACGTACCACTCTGTCTGCAATTACTCCTGCCCACACGTTCACCGACCATCGGTATTGAAAGGCGCATTGGCGAACGGCATTTTCGGCCACAGCAATGTGTTGTGAGAATTAAACACGCCGTTCAGTGTGAAAGTCGCCTCACCCGTCCACAGGAAACGGTCGGGAAAAATTCATTTCGCCGACACTATGCGAGAAGACCTGCGCGTCTTTCACGTAGATATATTAACATTTTTTAATTTAGTCTCTCATAAAAATAATAAACATACCTGCACAAAAGTGCGCCCGCGGTGCTTCATCACGTGGGAGTAATTGTTGCACGCGTCGATAACGGTAGGGCCACAAATTATTTCGACGCAAAATGCGATGCACCAAAGATTATCATTATCATTATCATAAATATTTTTCTCTAACCACCTTTTACGACTTTTATATTCAATATTTTTTCATACAATATTTTAGAAAATATTAGAGTGGAAACTTTTCAAATAAAACTCTGCTTATACTTATATGTGTAACATATGTACTATATTTTAAATTTTATTTTAGTGTTTGATTCTTCTACGAAGTATCCGGAAGGTGTATTCTACGGTCATACAAGACACTTGGGAAATTTTGATGAGTGTTACAATATGCAAGTACATATCGTGGAAGAGAGTGATAATGCTCATGAAATCAATGGCAAATATTGTTTAGTCAATATTGAATACAATAAGAAGCAAGTGACATCGATTCCTCAAAAATTATCAGTTTCAGGATACATGAACGATATTTTGAGTGAATTGAACATGAACAATTCCTTTTGGGAAGTGTTACAGGTATTCTATCATTCTACTTCACAACAAATCGAACGAAACTAAATAGAACAAAGTTGTATTAGGATATTAATGTGTAATTATAAATTACATACTTCAAGAATAATTACTATATATATACAAACCTTAACATATTTTGAAAGTATTATTTTGAAAGTATTTTGAAAATATATATTATAAGGAAGAAAACTCAATCTGTTCATGTCGAATTCGATCGTCTCTATTCCTGCTTCTTTACATCGCTACAATTTTCTCCATTTGCTTTCTCTCTACGTTTGCTGTTTAAACCACTATTTAAATTGAACGTCACTTGCTCGTCCATATTTGCTTGCTTATTGTCAGTTGTACTACAAATACTATTATATATTACTACATACATACTGCTTCGTACTACTACACACTACACACTATTACATACAATACTACTATATTTAAGATTATAGTGCTACATAACTATACGTACAAAATGTGTAATTTTAATAGTCGAATTAAAATATCTACGTAACATCTGACGGAAAAATCTAATGTGATAATGTTTATATAACAATAGAAGAAATAAATGTAAGATTTCACTCTAGGTTTAAAGTTCGATTCCACAAACATACAAAAATTAGTCCTGTGATCATATGCGAATTAAGTCCTCGACTAAAGAGGATAATATAACAAATCATCTTTAAGAACAAAATTAGATTTATTTTTAGTTGAAATAAAGAGCTCACGACATGTCTCACACTCAATTATGATTGACTTCTATTGTTTTTAAACTGCTTGTTAGCTCTCTCAAGGCTCTCTCTGGCCGATCGATAATATCCTTCAAACCTATTCTAGAGAAAACGCGATTCCTGTATACATTTGATAAGAAAGATAAGAAAGATATCATATTCTACATAAAGTAATGTTTAAACAAAAGTTATAAGAACCCAATGTAGCCATGACTAATGATACTCTTTTTAACTTTTACTTTTATTCCAAATGGGAAACTGGTGTTTCAAATCGGAAATCAATTCCTTAAGTACAATATAATATATTTAGTTGCAGATGCGAATTAAAAAATCCCAACGATAACAAAAAACAATCTTTATTTAAATATTCGTCACATAAAATTTCTTTTCTGTTCCGTTTTGTTCAACATTTTACTTACTACAATTTATTTACGACACGTCGATTTAGAAACTAATTGATTATTTATTCATTTATTTAATATTTTTGTACTTAGCAATTGGAAGATAGCCATGTATGCAGAAATCGTTTACAACTGGCTTTATGTGTACCGGCGACCTGCAGTGCGGAAACTGTAGAAATAGCCTTGAGGGAACCATTAGAAAGACTTGGAGCGGGTAAAAATATTGAATTTCAGATAACTGTGCAACCTAATTCATGTTCCACAATTAAAGAAGCACCAAAATTTAATTTCGGTGCCGGAATTTACTGGTAAATTTTATTCACATCATAAATATGAAAAAAATATCATATATGTAACTTTAAATAATTTTTCAGTGTTGTACTTTTCGCTTTGCTGAGTTTGGTAATAATCAGCACTTTGTACGACCGTGTGTCAAGCAGAGAAGGAAATAATATGTCTGTAATACGAAATATCATGTTACACTTTTCCGCTCGGAAAAATTATGAAACAATTTTCCACATGAATTATACACATACAGGACTTGATTCTATATATTTTATACGTTTCATTACTATTAGCAGCTTTGTTGGCATGCATAATGGAATACAATATTTTTATGTTCCCACTATTAATGCAATTGATTTAGAAGAGGTATGTAAAACTATTGAACACATGTACATTAAATTTAATATGTATAGTATTTATGCATTAATAATCTTTTCCTAAGTAATAATTACATAATATTTTTTATTTTACTGTTTGTTTTTAGATATACAAATTTCCTTTAGTGGCAATACTAATAAATAGCACTTTCACAATAAATATAATGTTCGCTTTGAGTGGCGTTTTACTCACAACTCAGTTATTAAAAGACTTGGATCAATATAAACGACTTAAATTCGTTAAGAATGTTGTTTCGAGATATTTGAGGTATGTCCATACACACATATATGCACAGAGTATTATATTTTAAATACTCCAGTCATATGTCTTGAGAATTATACAATTTTTCAAGAACACTGCCTGAAAGTAAAGTTTCGAGGATATATTTCATCCATCGCAATAAAATCTTATCAAGCTAATCATGTTTAAATGTTAGATGCACAGATTATTTCGGTGTTTCCCTTGAAAAAATTGAGCCTTTGTTAACCAAAAATACTAAACATATCAATCTTCAAAATATTCGCTATATATTTTTTTTTATACTTTTCTCCATGCATCGGATAACTGACGAATCTCCTCTCGAAAAGACGGTGGCGACTTTAAGTCGATAAAATTATCGATACATTTTTTAATCTCTTCCATAGTTTTAAGATGTGTGTCAGCCAAAATATCGTGCTGCAAAATACTTATCGTGTCCCCTGGCCAGTAAATAGTTTTTCCTTTCTATTTCCAAATGAATCTTTTTTGGCAATACTCATCATAAATTGTTCGGCTAGGTCGCAACAACTTATAATACAGGGTGTTTCAGGAGGAAAGGTACATATTTCAGGAGGTTATAGTATGGACCATTTTGAGTAAAAATGTTCCATTTTTCTTACTCAAAATAGTCCATACTATAACCTCCTGAAATATGTACCTTTTCTCCTGAAATACCCTGTATATCATTCATATCCTATTAAATGAAAAAAAAATTTATTTTGCGTGAACATTGGGTTTCGCATCGATGTCAATGTTTATCCAAGCTTTCCTAATCCAGGGTTTTCTTCTTTTAGGGTCGCCGTACACAATCTATTTCTTATCGTCAATAATGATTTTATATAAAAAGTCACTATGTAGTAACTTCGTTAACATGGACATCAAATCTCTTCTGCTTCTCTCCGAATTCAGTTCGTGCGTAATCCATCCGTCTAATTTTCTAATTTTTCTTAGCTTATATAGGGTAGGGGGTTATAAGTTTACAACCCGAAGTGTGAAGGTAGATTGGGTTAAAACAAACATAAAAGTCCCGTACCGTTTTGCTTGATTCGCAATAATTATCGAAATATTAATAAGAGAAATCTGAAGAGAGGGAGCATGCCGGCATAAATGATTGGAAAAGCGTTGCAGCTGCTTAGACCGCAGCGCGGCCCAGTCGATACAGCAACTGTTGCCGGTGTGCGACGAGGAGAAAGACAGTGCACCATTATTCGTTGTTTTATCTCGCCGGACTTACGTCTCATCGCACGCCGCCAACAGTTGCTGGGTCGAGTGGGCCGCGCTGTGGCCTGAGTAGCTGCAACGCTTCTCCAATCATCTATGTCGGCGCACTCCCATTCCTCAGATTTCTGTCATTAATAACTTGATAATTATTGCGAATCTCGCAAAACGGTATGGGACTTTTATGTTTGTCTTAACCCAATCTACCTTCACACTTCGGGTTGTAAACTTATAACTCCCACCCTGTATAAGTGAACGGAAATTGATTGGTAGGTTACTCGCAGTTGCAATACAGGCTTGTTTTAAATCTTAATAGGATTTTCGTTCAATAATTGCTTAAGCTCTTTGTTTTCAAATTTCCTTCAGCATGTCAGAATGTTTTTCATTAATTAAACAAAAATAACTTCTCTGAAACTTTTGGTACTTTTGATACTACTTTTTACAATTTATGTGTTACAGCATTTTTTCTCAAAGCTAAGTGAATCATAATTGCAACCTCGCATACTTTTTTCAATTAAAAGCAGCACAAAGAATGTAGTATGCGATATGTTGCATGTTAGACGTCGTCTTGTTCTATACAATTTTGTGAAGTTATGTTGCTAGCTGCGCCAAGCTATATGCATTTTAAACCTTAATTTTAGTATTTCTAAAGCCTCTAAATATTGGGAAGATATATCGATTTAAAGCAGAGTTTTAATTGATTAAAAGTAAAAGCATCGAATAAATTTTTATCTCTAATACTTTTACGTACCTAGTCATCTCCAAAAGAAATACTATATTTTCCTATCTTCAAAGACGCAGGAAATTCATTTGAAAAACTTATGTTATCCCCTTTATTAAAGTGCCATTCACTACAAAAAAACTTATGTGATGTTCTTGATCAACGTATCATACACAATATGCAAGTACAGCGTGTTTCATTTTAATCTCCTCACATAATTATCTCTCAAACTAATTGCTATTCGAATAAATATTTCAGATGAAACATATGCAATATAATATCAAATAATTATTTCCTAAACTTTCAAACTTCTTCTATTTGAATAAATATTTTAGATTAAACTTATTCAGTTTCGAAAGAGAGGATCATCTTCCGATGAATATAATTTTTTTTTAGATGAAACTGCTTCTAACATTTCAAGGTGATGCTTTTTTTCTTAAATGAATGTAGATATTTCCTTTTATCTGGTTTCTTATGGCCGACTCGGAAATTAACATATTTCTTTAGATAGTTTTATAGATGTCTGTGAAGTTGGCACGACATTCTTTAAATTAAAAAAAAACAATGATATATCTAGTAGCATAGTTCTAGAATTCCTGATAGAAAATAAAAAGAGTTCTGCATTTTTACTATTGTTACGTCCTAGAGGAGGAGCGCAATTTATCTGTTCGCAGGAAAGTGCTGGGTCCGAAAATTAAAAAATTATTTAAAAATAGTGAGCGACTGAAACTCTGCCTAAAAACAATCGTAGTTGTTAGAACTCATCTAGAACTGTCGATATATATCGAAAAATGCGCTAGAAGTGATCAGCACGACACTTTCTTTCCGAGTGTCATGCTAGGTACAATATACGTTGTTAATGTAAATAACGTAATTATTGGAATTTTTTATGTAATATTTAATTTTTTTATGTAAATAACGTAATTATTGGAATTTTTTTATTTTAATGACAGAGTTGGAACTCGATTAGAACTACCAGGAACTCCTGCTAAAAGCAGTGATATTTATTGATTTCTTATACATTAGAGGAGGAAGTGTCATGCTAGATTCATGAAGTTAGCACGACAATTTTTCATTTGCCACTTTTTGATAGTAAAAATGCGGAACTCTTTTTATTTTCTATCAGAAACTGTAGAACTATGAAAAGTTCTACTAGAACTCGTTTTTTTAAAATTTTAAAAATGTCGTGCCAACTTCACAGACACGTCTTATAGCCCACGCTGAAACTAGTTTTTCGACCTACAATATCCTATCAAATAGAATATAACTATCATATAACGCAAAATTAACATTCAATGTAACATCTGTTATATGTTATTAGTGTGTTGAGTTTAAAATACGAATTTATAATACGTGTATAATTTCCTATTATAACTGCAATATAACTATGTTATAAAATTGTTATATTACTCTACCATGCACTGGTTATAAAAATATAATATGATTTAAACATAACCATCAGTCAGTGATAAATCAATCATAACGTTATTTCAACGAATAAGTTCTGACTAAATTACCAAGAAAATATATATTTTTCTATAAGGAGATCTAAGGATATAACGCGTATTTTTAATACGCGTACAATTACATTGGCTTTGGAATCGCATTAATTGTGTACTCAAAATATATTGTAATTAATACGATATTTTTACATTTCATTAATAATAAGGTTTTTTAAATAAATGAGGAATTCTTGTTTTGATTTGGTTTCTTTGAGTTTGTTGTTAAACTATTTTGATATTTGAGAATATTAACTATTATAATAATTCGCTAAAAATCTAAAGGCAACCATGGAATCACATATACATATACACACACAAGCACACATGAATGCACTCATGCACGCATGCACGCTTACACATACACACATACATACACATACACACACACACATAGGTGTACTAACATACAGGATGTAGAAGTGATATAACATTTTATCACACGGTTTAGCATTACCGACAGCACTATAGTTAACTGAATCGCGTATAGATATTGCACGCATCGTGTTGTTATCAGCAAGTTTAAATGGTTGACTGTTCGGCTACTTGAGTTAAGATCTTAGTATGAAAAGGTGTAGATACTTAATGTGGTAATGCATTATAAAAATGTAATAAAAAATAATGTAATGTGAGTCTTAAAATCTTTCCCGCTACAGACGTAATTTTCGTAGCCATTTTCATATTTTTATCAATCGTCGCATATCTAATGTTATTACGTTATTCAATGTCTACCTTTTCAATGTTAATATGTTATAATGTTCTGCGAACATTATAAGAATTATATTATATTATATAAATATTAGTCGTAAAAATGTTGTCGAAGCCATTGGCATCGCCATGTGCCGCTGGATCAAGTCAAGCAATGTGTAGCGCGTTCAAGGCATTGGGTGGTCATGACTTTTCACGCCGTTTGAGATCGGAGAAAAATATGCAAACATTCGGTGCGTGTGTGTGTGTGTGTATGCGCGCGCGCATGTGTGATTCTATGGTTGCTTTTAAATTTTTAACAATATATTATATCGGTTAATCTCCAAGCAGCAAAATAGTTTAAAACAAATCCAAGGAAACCCAAATCAAAACAAAAACTCCTCATTTATTTAAAAAAAATGTGTTATTAATTAAATGCGTGAATATCACATTAATATCGCATTGCAGTGCACTTTGAATATTCAATTAATGTGATTTTGAAGCCAATGCAATTATATGCCTATTAAAAGTACGTTACATTCTTAAATCTCCTTATATGTTGTTATTACAAACATATATTTTACTGAGGAATAAGCCCTCTAAAATTATTTGCGGTTAAGGTAATTCAAGATTCATTTTATCTGAGCAGCTAAAAAATTTTCCTTATTGCAGAAATTAATCGGTATAATAGTAAGTGGAACATTACCTAATATAAATGGTATGAATTCCTAGATCACGTTACAAATGCGGAATATATCTATCTTAACGCATTACATAATTTCTTCGATACTATTAGTATCATTCTAACAAGTGTTATTCATACTTTCTTATATAGTAAATGAATTTGCTACGACAACAAATTACACGCCTGACGAATCTATTCTTTTGAATTTGAAGGAATATTAGTAAAATTACAGGAAAGTTTTCTGCATATCGACATCTTTGTTATGTGATGATTCACAGCTGTGAATTTTATACAATACATAGCAAGCATTTTTGCGGAAATACCGCAATGTGCACTATTCTAAAAAAATCGAAGACTGTCACAACAGTAGTGCAGGTTTTCATATCAGTACTCAGTTACGAGAGAACTGTTGTAATGTATCACAATATACCGTGTCTAAAATATTAGAACGCATCACTTTCATCCCTATCAAATGTCTTTACATCAAGTATTAACTAATGCCGACTATGCAATTAAAATGCGGTTTTATCAGTGGACTTAGCGGATTCAACGGAAAATATTATCTCTTTCTCTTTATTTCATACTTTTTATGATACAGTAATCGGAGCTCATTGTAACAATTTTCTAACCAATGAACATCAATTACTTCTGAAAGATGTCCCACTTCTTATCAGAATTCGAATGTAGTTTTAGCGCAACGGTATTTCTGCTCATAATGAAGTTTGAAGAAGCTCAATAATATTTCTCCTGGTCATTGGATAAGAACAGGATAACGTATCTTTCTCATCTAATCTCATACTATTCAGATTTCTTTCTAAAAATTAAAGCTTGTGTGCCTACCGTACTGGATAATATCAAAACTCGAATCACGGCCATCTGTCGAATTACGCAAATGACTTAAATATGAAGAAAGTAGAACTGTGTCATTCAGAGATAGGAACAATGTATTGATGTCCAAAGTTATTCTTTTAAATAAAAAAAATTTTTTTGGGCTACTTTGGGTTCAACTAAGATGGATCTTGAATATCCTTAATCAATTATTTAATCTTTAATCGTGATCTTGATGGACTCATATGACATATGTCAATTTACCTATTTCGGAATGAGCTATAGTTAAAATAAAACATAGTTCCATCAAAAAAAAGAAAGAAAAAGAAACGTGGGTCACTTGGCATGAGAAGATGTCACTGCCTAAAAAAAATATATGCATGGTAAAAAGACCTTCTTAAAATTAAATCAACTCCATCTGAAATATTTCATCGAATATTAAGTTATTTAATAGATAATTATATGGCAAGATTAAAGTGCGACACTCTATATATCTAAGTTCACGTAATATATGTAATGAATTACAGGTTAACACCGTTATATGCCACAATCATTGGTTTCTACATTTGGATTCTCCCGCTATTAGGTTCCGGACCATTTTGGAACATAGTGGTTGAAGAAAGCGCTCATTGTGCGAAAAATTGGTGGTTAAATCTCTTGTATATCAACAATTACGTCGCAAATTCGGAATTGGTAATAAAATTATGTTTGTATCAATCCAAATAATATCCGAAAAAAATCAGTTAACGTTGACATATAAATAACGTGTTTCAGTGTGTCATGCATGGCTGGTATTTAGCGGCAGACTTTCAACTTTTTGTCTGCAGTCAATTTGTGATATATGCATTTTGGCGTATGCCACGTAAAATAGGATATTCTTTTCTTGGAATATTAACATTAATGAGTTGCACCATACTCTTTTTTGCCACTTATGTATACGATGCACCATCCGTTGTGCGGTTCATTCCGTCGTAAGTAATTATTTTTGTTATTCTATATACAATTCTATTTCTAATTGAGACGTAATTAATCCGGGTTCCATTGTTACCTGAAATTAGCTTATTTAATTAGAAAAACAAATGTAGATGAAAGGCATCAATCTTAATGAATCACTTATTTTATTATCATATACAGCGTAACTATATTAGAAGAAGTGACGGAGTTTAAAACGTATTATATTAAAACGCATATGTGTGCCACTGGATACTTTATCGGTATAATCGCTGGTGCAATACTTCACGATCACAAAGATAGTACGTGGCGCTTGTCTAAGGTATGTGAATATATGATATAATATATTTTTAGCTAACTTTTGTATCATTTTCATGAGTAAAAGAGAAAAAATGAGATACGAATTTAAAAATCATGTTGAAGTAAAATATTTTTTTCACGAATAGCAATTTTCACAATGAGCAATTTCTTATTTTATAAAATTCCTTTATGTTATTTTTATTCAAATATCGAGAACACTTGTACCAGTTTTAGATATAGATAACTTCACATATATGTTAGTTTTTCTAAAGAAACAAATTTTTGTAACGTACTTTAATGTTTCTTATGTGGTGTCAAAAATGTATCAATCAATCTTATCAATATATCTTTTATCAAAGAAAAAAAATACAGAAGGCAACATTGGTTGCGGCTAAATTTTATTAATAAACATAACCTAAGTAAGTATATGGATAATATTGGCCAGAGCTTTCCAATTTCAATTTTAATAAATAATATCGCCACATTAGGTAATTGGAGAATAGGATATACCTATATAATATGCACTATCATGTGCTTTCAGTTCTGGTCACATATCTTGGTTTACCCAATGCCCGTGGTTTTATATGTCACCACCCAATGTTGGGCGCATAAATTTCTTATATTGAGCAAGCCAAATGTGTTAGAAGAAGCAATTTTTGCATTTTTACAAAGACTTATTTCTGCCTTGTGCGTGTGCTCTACGATAGTTTTATTATCCATCGGCAGTCAATCAGGTATGATAAACATATTGTAAAATGTTTGAACTACTTTAAGTTATAATTTACTATTGTTTACTATTGCCGAAAGGCCAAGAAGTATAAGACAAGTTATTGTTTTTGAATATTCCCAGCAAACACAATATTACATGTAATGTGCATGTTAGTTGTAATTTCCTACTCAACAATATAACTGTTATATAACACATATGTTATATAACAATTGTGTTATATGTGTTATATTAACGCATGTGTTATATAACAGTTATATTGTTGAGTAGGAAATTACAACTAACATGCACGTTACATGTAAAATTGTGTTTGCTGGGTTGGTAACCATTATATTAATTATTAAATAGCTGTTATTGTAATTATAGATTCACTCAATTGGGAAAATTTATTCTTTATTTTTTTAAAAACTTTAAAAATATAATAGTTTTAGCCAAGCTCAAACAATACAGTACAGGTTTATTTATTATATTTTAATCAATTTATAGTTTGATCGAATTAGAATTTTTACTAATTTATTCTATTCTAATAAAAAAATGTTAATTATATCTCAGTATTTATTGTTTCAAAAATTACTTTGCCAAAATTATTTCGGAATCCATTATCATATATCTTATTTATGCTTCCACAGAATTTTACTATCGTTTCTTAACGCCTCGTTGGATGCAACCATTAGCAAACTTAACTTATGGAGTTTATCTAGTACACTTTATATTAGTTATATCTGATATAGGACAAACAAGAAATGCAAGAACTTTCAGTCTTTTTAAATTAGTAAGTATATAAAAATATGATGAATGCGATTTTTCTTATTATTTCTAGGAATATAATCAAGTATATCATGCGTTATTAATAGTTTGATAATTTATTAGATTTAATAATTTTTTTATCTAGACACTGAATACTATTCCGCTGCTGCTATTATCTTATATAATTTCTTTACTTCTCATAATATGCATTGAGATGCCATTTAGGAATTTAACGAAATGGTATTTCTACGAAAAAACCCCCATTGCTATTAACAAAAGGTATTTGAATGATAAACTTTTTGCATATGTATAATTAATAAGACAGTTTTTTTTCTTCGTAGGATATCCGGGCATAAAGTAACAAAAGAAGAATAATTATGTTATGTCTAGATTCTGCCAAAATCAAAATGTACGCTATGTTAACAATTTTAGCATAGTGTAACGAATAACTTTATAATTTTTTCGGCCTACTAATCCCAGGCGACGAGATCCCAGTTTTCAAAATGCAACATTTAACTGACGTTTTAGGCCCGTTGGAAGAGATTTAGCAAAAAACGGAAGAAACAAAATTTTTTTATTTCTTTGAATTATGTAATAAGAAGTATTATATATATAAAAAATATTAGGTATATAAGATTGTGTAATAAAGAGAATAGAAATTTTCATTTAACAAATTTGTCTTGGACCTCCTAAGATTCAAATTGAGTGCCAAGTATAAAATCTACATAACTTTTGTAATGGACCCCTTAAGGAGTTACATATACCTAGCAGGGTAAAAAATCGATTTTTTTACATTTTCTTAAAGATTCAAATTTCGAGAATATATCCTGCAAATTTCATGTCAGTATCTGCAAAAATAGAGAAGTTACAGAGAGTTGAGTAAAACGGAATCGAGCGTTCGAGCGCTCGAATTCTGCTACCTAACGCGGCTAGTAATGCGCTCACGAATACGGCATTCTTCTGTGTGTGCATATTTCTGGAGGCACTAGTTTCGGGTCTCTATTGTTCGATGTTCCCCTCTGCGTACATGGAGAAAGAGAAAACTGTTAAAATTAACTGGGAAACTTATGAATGAACTTACAGTATATTATGGTTTCGCTATCAGACAGAATTGCGATTCTATAATAAAAAAAGAAGGATGCAAAGGATGGGCTGCACTACATCACAAATCGTCAACAAATAAAGAGCCTCATCATGAAAATTACCTTCCAGGATCAGACTCATAGTGCTCGTGGTAGCGAGCAAAAGCCGAAGGAACTTTAGAGCAATATCAACATAAACCGCCGATAAATATGATTAAAGTCATTCGTTCAATATATGAATAAATTTCGAATGACAATTTATTGGATAGATGTGTTGGTAGATTTACGCGAAACGTAAATGAAAGTATAAACAATCTGATTTAGCGCATAACGCCAAAAGTGCAGCACAGCAGTGCATACGTTGTGCAAATTACTTCGAATATTGCTGCATGCACTTTTAATGAAGTGCTGCAGCATATTTATTAATAATGCATGCATTAGAAATCAATATTGATCACAATTGTACTGCATATTGTGAATATTAAGATCGAGCGCACATCGATGTGGCTGAAGTACGAGCGCAGAAAGCGACGCGCGAAGGAAGAATTGCTCGCCGTCAATAGAGGTCTTCGTGTAGCGATGCTGCTATTAGTGTGAAAAGTACTTCATATGGCCCCGGAATTGTCGACTAGAGGTAAATTGCAAAATTCTGTTGTTAACAATAGTTGAACTGAACTTTAAACTTTAAATGCGTTTTTTTCGAAACATGGTTTTCAAAGACGGAGGATACCTCAAACGGTGAATATCTCAAAAACCAATCGATGGATCGTTCTTAAATTTTTACATAATACTCTCAGATATTTTTTTGTCGTTGACGATCTCATTTTTTTCATCGATCTTCATTAAGAAAAGAAATAACATCAGAAAGACGAAAATTTTTCGCAATTTTGAAATCTCAGTTTCAACTCGTCGCCATTTTGTGACAAACGACAAAATAAAAAATCGGCAAACGTCAACGACAAACCACTACTGTTAACTTCAAAACACCATATGGTTCTTTTGTTTCAAATGGATTGTTTAGGCGGGAGAATGTCCACCGCAAAACATGTTTTTCTCAACTTCGATGTGTGCCGGTGCCCATATTTTTTTTCCGTCTCAACTTTCTAATGATATATATATATTTTTTTTTATATTGCCAAAACATAAGTCTATAATCACACAAAAATTTTATATAATTTCCACTATCCGTTTAGCAGGAATAAAATGTTAAAGTTTGGCCTGTTTTTCGGCCTTCTAAGTGTATGTACGAGGGCGGTCCGATAAGTACTTAGCCTCACCGTCCGATGGCGCCACTATCGCAAGAGAAATTTACTATCGTGTAGTACATTCTCGTAGACGGCTACTGTCGAAATTTCAGCCGAATCGGACTCGTAGTTTTGTTTTGACCGCGTGTGGAAGCGGGCGTGTCCGCAGATTTTAGAAAAATGGAAAAAGAGCAATATCGGTCGGTGATTCGATTCTTGTTTTTGGAAGGGAAATCGCGCAGCGAAATCAAAGAGCGCTTGGATGCTGTGTACGATGACTCTTCTCCTTCGATGGCGACCGTCAAAAATTGGTTTAACGAGTTTCAACGTGATCACACGTCGGTTTTTGATGAGCCACGCCCAGGTGCCCCGAAAACGGCTACCACAGAGGATAACATGACAAAAATCCACGATCTCATATTGGCAGACCGCCGATTGAAGGTGCGCGAGATAGCTGAGACAGTAGGCATCTCAAAAGACCGCGTGGGTCATATCCTGCATGAAATTTTGGGCATGAGAAAGCTGTCGGCGCGATGGGTGCCGCGTTTGCTCACTCCGGACAACAAGCGCAACCGTGAGACCACTTCAGAGCAGTGTTTGACGCTGTTTAAGCGCAATCCAAAGAAGTTTCTGCGTCGTTTCGTGACCGTCGACGAAACATGGATCCACTGGTACACATCAGAGACCAAGGAACAGTCGAAACAGTGGACTTCACCCGGCGAACGTGCTCCGAAGAAGGCGAAGACTGCCCTATCGGCCGGAAAGGTGATGGCCACCGTTTTCTGGGATTCACAAGGTGTGATCTACATCGACTACCTGGAGAAGGGCAAAACGGTCACAGGGCTGTACTATGCCGAATTATTGGGCCGATTCGACGCCGAATTGCAGAAAAAACGGCCCCATTTGGCGAAGAAAAAAGTGCTCTTCCACCATGACAACGCACCGGCTCACACCTCCGCCCTCGCCATGGTCAAATTGGTCGAATTGGGCTACGAACTGCTGCCCCATCCACCGTATTCTCCAGATTTGGCCCCGTGCGACTTCTTTTTGTTTCCAAACTTGAAAAAGTCACTCGCCGGGCAGAAATTTGAGTCGTATGAGGAGGTCATCGCCGTCACGGAGGCCTACTTTGCAGACCTCGAGAAAACGTATTTTTCAGACGGGTTAAAGAAGTTGGAGCATCGCTGGGTCAAGTGTATCGAGCTAAAAGGAGACTATGTTGAGAAATAAATCGCCACTTTTCCAAAATTTTCGTTTTTCTTTTGTAGGCTAAGTACTTATCGGACCACCCTCGTATATAGACTATATTTCGATATGCATTGCGAATATTGAAGATCTATAATATATATTATGTATACTATATGTTTTCATAATGGGTGCATTCAGTGGAGAAAACCGCTCAGTGAGCGGTTAGTGACTATTGGTCCTTACTGTTCCTTACACTCAGACCAAACGTTGACGAATTACTCAACAGTTGCGCAACTGTTGAATGTTGTGAACGCACCCAATGTATATTTTCGCAATATACATCGGAACGTGTCTTTATGTACATATCGATAAATGTCGATAACGGAACTGTAAATGTCGGTATTATCGACATCATTAGTTCCGCTCAGATGAGGGCGCAATCGCGTTGGAGTTCTGTCGCCGCTCCAGGATTCCCTTAATAGGAGGTGCAAATGATTATCCTATACTTGTACAAGTACAAAGAAGGTTAAAATGGTATATCCTGGGGAAACATTCAGAGCATGTAGTTTCGCGCCAAAGAAATACTGAAGGTGACACTACTAGAAAAATGTTGATTTATATAAAAGATGTACATAATTCAGATTTAATTGATCCTGATGACCCAACATGTGAAGAGGAAGAATTATTTGTGTATACTCCACAATTACAGGATGTCACAAACAGAAACAAAGATGAAGACAAACTTAGTACACAAACAGAAGCTTGTGAAGGTATAAGGCTCGATTGCACCAACGTCATTTTCATTTTAAGTGAAACTTAAGTATATGTTTATCTTTATTTATATAAAAAGAAAGATAAAGATAGATACATATTTAAGTCTCACTTAAAGTTTAAATAATGTTGGTACAATTTGGTCTAAGAACACTGAGAACAAGTTCTTTGAATAAATAACAAAATACATATTTATATATATATATATTTATATTATATATATATGTATATGTATATGTATATATATATACATATATATATATACATATACATATACATATATATATAATATAAATATATATATATATATATATACATATTACAATAACTCACGAATTTCAACGAACAAATTCTTTTGTGAACTTTGGCTTAGATACCAATAAATGACCAATTTGTAGTCATAACGAAATCACGCTTTTCAAATAATTATTTAAAATAAAATATCCTCCCTTTCCTCAACCGTCGCTCACGGTCCTATCCCAGTTAAAAAGATTCAGTTCCTTGACTTTAATAAAAGACCACCGACGTACGTCCGCGGCAGATAAAGGAGTCATGCCAATCCTTTATCTGGACCGTAGACTCGCAAATATGTCGGAGCTTGTGAAAGCAAGCGTGAAGTTACGTTCCTCCTCCAGGACGTAACAGTATAAAACAACGCGTATCATGTACAATGTATTTTACTTCAAGTCAAATTTATTATAATTGATGTGAAATGATTCGAAGGTGAATTTTAGTGCTGTTATAAATTTAGTATATTATTGTAATAATAACAATAGTATTACTTTTCAATATTATATGTGTCTGAAATACAAGTGACGCAATTGTTCCAGCTGCTGGCTGGACATCATAAAAAGCTCGATAACTTCGAAATGGTTTACTCAAAATAGAAAAAATTAAGATGTTTTGAAAAGGTTTGAAGAAGGGCTACAAAAATATGTAATAAAAAATAGGGGATCATACTTAAAAAATTCAAGGTGACCTTGTCCTGACCTTGGCGACGCCACCCGAGGTCAAACTCATGATAAATAGATTTTTTAAAACCCTACAATTTTTATTTGAAACATTTTTTTCTAAAATGCTTAGTTTTTATATTTCACTGTCCCGGTACTTTTTATACACCTTGCATATACACGACATTTTAGTATATAAAATAAATAAATAGTGCAAAAAATTAATAACTGAAGAATTTGATCAAGTATAAGCAGCTAGTTTTCAGTACTAAAACTTGTAATAGGTCAAGTTGTTATTTTTACTTTTACATTCTACTTATGTTTCTGCTCTCTGGAGTAATCAGCATCAGCGAACTCATAATTTTTATAAACAAATTTGTCAAATGACTTTATTTGTCAGATAATGTCGTATATGTCGATAAGCAACTTTGTAATAATCTTCGACTTATCGATATTTAAAAAATATATTATTAATGTAGTTTATCTTTACGTAACAGACAAGTTTTCCTTATAAAAACCTGAATTCATTTTAGTTTCATATCAACAAGTACAACTCGAGACAGTATGATTTCTACTTCTACGATGTACGTACACAAAGTGACTTACTGTATCGTAGTGATTCTACTACTAAAAATAACACATTCCTATGTTTTGGCTGAACAAAATTACTTAATTCCGGAACAATGGGCATTAAAGGATATGCCTCTTTTATCAATTATTTTTGCAACATCAGAATATTTGCCGGCTGGACCATGCAAGGAAGATGCACGGAGATTTTTGGATGACCTACTTAACGATTCTCTATGGGCTGCGCAAAGTATGTTTATATAAATTATAATATATTTTACGAATTAAAACACTAGAAAAATGCAATAGTATTTGATATTGTTTTTTTAAACTATATGTCAATTAGCTTTCTTTGTAAAATAACGTGTAGAAAGTACCAATATCAATGTTAAAACTGAATTAAAACACGAAAAGATTCAAATTTATTTAATTCATATAAGTTCTAATAAATCGATTTAGTGTCCCAAATGCTCTGCTTGTGCACATTATTGACATGTGACCGTGAATATTAATGCGTAAATACTTTGTAAAGTACAGTTTAAAAATTGTATTCCTGGGTAGCCAAATCAAGCAGACTTTGTGTTATGTCTGCTCAAAATTTTTTCAGGCAGGTTAGTAGCAAATTAGTAGCAGATTAGTAGCAAAAAGCTCATCAAAAGTACTTATCCGCTAGCAAAGTATGGTGACAGATTGACGGCAGAAATTCAGCAGGAGCTGACGTTTCATAACCATTAAAAAATATTCAAATGGAATGTATCACAAACACTGCTCGATTTCTATCGCCAGTTTGCTGATAAGTTATATCAGTACATGCTCTGTCAGCACACGATTTACATGGACATAGATAGTTACTGATCTGTCATAGTATTCCGATCGTACGACATCAGGTGATATTAAAATGTAACCGGACTAAGCCTTTTTATAGGCTTACTTTTCTGACCTAAATTTGATCTATATTTCCCTCAAAATACACTGTAAGAAATGATGTGTTAACATATTTCATGTGTCTCAAATCATCCACTCTCATTTATGTGTTAATTTAACCCTTTAACTGCTACGGTCGAGATGACTCGAGTGTGGAAATAAATGGCGACCTTGCTACAATGCCACTAGGCATTGTCATGTATGTTCAAATACTACATTGGCACAAAGAAAAAGAAAAGAGAACCGGTATATGTGTACATTTTTGCATGATCTTATATCATTATAAAATATTTTATAATTGTAAAAATAACTCAGCAAAGAGGGTCATAATAGTCATTTAATATCTCAGCAGTTAAAGGGTTAATATACAGCAAATATTAAAAAATAACATGCATAATATGTAAAAAATTAACACAAAAATTTAGCATTTGAATGCTGTCTAGAATCACAGTTTGTGTTAAATTGACATACAATGAATGTTACTTCAACATTTGGAAAAAGTAATGATCTATGATTTGATGAAATGAAAATGTTAGATTGACATAATCTATGTGTTAAAAATCCAATATTTATATAATATAACACATGATAACTGTTATAATGAGGAAAGTAACATATTTTAGATGTTGATTTTAACATGTAAAATATATCGCAGCAAAAATTCATGTATTTAATTTACATATAAATTGCGATATTTTAACACTTAAAAATATTATTTTTAAACTTGACAATAGTTAATCTTAATTTAACACAAGAAAGTCTAAGTAACACAACAACGATATGTTAAATTAATATATGACTGTGTAAATAACTTAACATAAAACTTTCTATACACAAAATTTTAACAAAAATAAGAAACGTTTTTAACTGTGTAGTATTAAGCATCTCTGGCGACTCAGGGAATGCAGATTTTTATTGCGATATCTTTAGAAGATTACATGAGGACGTATGTCGCAAAAGGCCGAAAATGCAGCGCAAAAAAGTGGCTTTTACACCGTGACAATGGTCCCGCCTACACGAAAGCATTGTCATAGTGCAAAAGCCAGTTTCAAATCGCAGGAGTTTATGGTAAAGGAAAAAACCATGGCGGTCGTCTTATATTCTCTTCATTCGCCGGATTTCGTCTTTCGTGATTTCTTTTTATTTCCTAAAATGGAGTTAAAGCTCAAGAGATAGCGTTTTAGCATCATCGACAAGATCCAGTCCGAATCGCAAGAGTGTTAAGGCTATAAAAAAAAAATTCGAAGAAGTGTTTGAGAAGTAATGATATTGTTATATTATATATATACGCAGAAGAAAACTATTTTAAAAGAAATATAGACCAAATTTAGATTGAAAAAGTATTATACTTTTTATAGGCTTAGTTCGCTTTCATTCTGACATCTTGTATCTGACCTCGTATCTGTTGCCAATCTGATGCTAAAATTCCCAACATTTATTAGATTAATATTGATATATTTTGCAATGTACATATGTGTGTGAGCGCTTTCACATATCTCTTGATATTCTATTAAATTTTACTTCAGTGTTTGACTCTTCTACAAAATATCCGGATGGTATACTCTACGGACATACAAGACATCTAGGAAATTTCGATGAATGTTACAACATACAAGTTAATATCATAAAAGAAGGTACCGATGATCATGAAATTAATGGAAAATATTGCTTAATCGATATTATATATAAAAAGAAGCAAACTACATCGGTCCAACAAAAATCATTAAAAACACAATACATGAACAATTCGTTGGACATAACCAATTCTTTTTGGAAATTATTAGAGGTATGTTTGTAACGTTTTTAACAAATTTTATATCGGAAACATTAAAATTACGCAGAGATCCAAGTGATGGAACAGAATTATTTTAGAAAGGTAATGTAATTATAAATTACATCAGTGTATTGATATAATTATAAACTATACATATTAAGAATAATTACTATATTCAGATTTTAATATATTTTGAAAGTATTATATATATTTTAAGCAATTCAGATGATGTAAGATACATGGATGATGCAAGAATCATAGGGTCAATAATTATACAGGGTGTCCGGTAATTAGCTGTCAACTCAAAGTGTGAAGATAGATTGGTTTAAGATAAACATAAAAGTCCCATACTGTTTTGCGAGATTCGCAATAATTATCGAGTTATTAATTACAAAAATCTGACGAATGAGTGCGCGCTGAGATGGATGATTGGAAAAGCGTTGTAGCCTCTCGGGATACAGTGCGGCCCAGTCGACCCAGCAACTATTGGCGGCTTGCGGCGAGATAAATTAACGAATAGCGGCGCGTTGTCCTTCTCCTCGCCGCGCACCGGCAACAGTTTCTGGATCGACATGGCCGCGCTGTGGCCTAAGCAGCTGCAACGCTTATCCAATCATCTATGTCAACGTGCACCTACTCCTAAGATTTCTGTCATTAATAAGCATGAAAAAAGTTAGCCCCCCACTTTTAAAATAACAAAGATTTGAATGTTGTGCTGAATTGTGCTAGGTTTGCGCTACATTGTGCCAGAATAAAAAAGTTGAAATTTTAAAAATACGCTCAAAAAATTAAAAAAACGATTTTTTTGCTAGCCCCCACTTTCTGATTTTCGAAATTTTAAGACTTGTGCTAGGTTATGCTAACATTGTGCTAGTTATTGTGTGGGCATAATATTGCATATCTGAGTTGTGCTAGGCTAGCACAACTCAGCACAACCAGCAGTTTCGCCAGCACAACGATATAAAGGATACTTTACTCTTGAAGCCGCCCTTCGTGAAATCATTGAAAGTTTAAAAAGTCTGCTTCTAGTTATTGTGTGGGCATAATATTTGAGTTGTGCTAACCTAGCACAACCCAGATATGCAATATTATGCCCACACAATAACTAGAAGTAGACTTTTTGAACTTTTAGTGGTTTCATCGAATTATAAGTCGGGTCTCGTTCTCGAAATTAAAAGGAAATCGAGAACGACACGTAGTACCGCTAGGACCCGCTGAGTTATTAGGTGTGTGAATTAATTCAGTCCGTTTATTCTTCCAAAAAAAGACTTTAATATAAAAAAACATGAAAAAGTTCACTAATCAAAGTATTTGCCATCACTTGCTATTATTTTTCCCATCTGTCTGGCAGTTGTTGCATTCCGTGACGGAAAAACGATTCGTCTTTCAAAGCGATCCATTCATTGAGCCATTTCTCTATGCTATGCCTAACAAGCCACGTTACGATCAAATACATGATTTGGATCCGGTTTTGCATTTTATTGAAGAATTATATCCATTAGAGGAGCTAACTTTAATGAAGCTTACTCTTAGATTATCAATCCTCTTGGCGATTGTAACAGCACACAGAAAACAAACGTTGTCTCTAATTAAGTTAGAAAACATATCAATAACGCCGATGGGAATTGAAATCAAAATCGCGGAGAGAATTAAGACTTCTCGTACTTACCAACCATATTTACTACTTCTCAGATTTAAAGATATATCGAAACTTTGTGTCGCTAGCACCATGGAGCATTACTTGGAGGTCACAAAAGAAATAAGAAAAAAAGTTACATCCTTGTTTATTACTACGACAAAACCGTTCAAAGCCGTATCAAGAGACACAATTAGTAATTGATTGCGGAGATGTTTAAGTAAAGCTGGAATAGATGTGGGGTTTGCCCCACATAGTATCCGGCATGCAAGTGTATTCATACGTCGGCTGTATTCAAGAAGGGTGTAAATGTTGCGTTAATTAAGGACCTGGCAGGTTGGTCAGAAAAATCAAATACATTTAATAGATTTTATAATAAACCTATTGTTTGTAACAAATATGACTTTGTAAGGGCGGTATTGTCCCGAAATGTTACATAAGAATGGCTATTTTTGTTTTTATGAACATAATACTAGGTGAAGAGATACGTTATATCGATTACCTGTTTTGCAGTTAGTTGCGTTAGTGATATTCTGGCCTTTTATATTCAATCAGTTTCTGTTTCTTTTTAAATTTTATAAAAACAGATATGTGTACATGAATATATTGAGATATACATTCTTCGTTAAGGAGTTATGGTCAAAGAAAAATTAACAATGTATAACTGATCTAGTTGAGGAATATCAAAAATCGAGAACTGAACGCAAAGGTTCTGAACATCTACGTGTCATTCTCGATTTTCTTTTAATCTCGAGAACGAGGCCCGATTTATAATGGAATGATCGAGCGAGCCCGCGAAGCTCGATCGGGATTATGAGGAGGGTTCGAAGTGATTAAAAAGCCCACCCGATTACTTGAGTATGTTTCTGATAAAATCATAAAACTCTCTCTTGAATTTGCCGCTTTCTCTAAAAAAATAAAGGCATGCCGGGTAGACGGTCCGGCTAGGACCGCGTGAGAGAGGGAGATTTGAAGCAGTAGAGCATCTGAAGACGTGGTAATTCAGCGGGCCCTAGTATTATGTGTCGTTCTTGATTTCCTTTTAATCTCTTCGAACGAGACCCTCCTCATAATCCCGATCGAGCTTCGCGGGCTCGCTCGATCATTTCATTTTTTGTGGTTTCACGTAGGACCGCTCAAGAGTAAAGTACCCTTTGAGTCGTTGTGCTGGCGAAATTGCGGGTTGTGCTGAGTTGTGCTGGCCTCGTACAATTCAGATATGCAATATTATGCCCACACAATAACTAGAAGCAGACTTTTTGAACTTTCAATGGTTTCAAGGGCGACTTCAAGAGTAAAGTACTCTTTGTATTATTGTGCTGGCGAAACTGCAGGTTGTGCTGAGTTGTGCTAGGCTAGCACAGTTAAGATTTATAATTATACGCGCTATTGTTAACAGGGAGCAAAATAATCGTC
Organism: Harpegnathos saltator; assembly: GCF_003227715.2. Lineage (NCBI taxonomy): Eukaryota > Metazoa > Arthropoda > Insecta > Hymenoptera > Formicidae > Harpegnathos > Harpegnathos saltator. Next base: position 38,668 of record NW_020230661.1, on the reverse strand, counting down.
ATATTTGTGTTTTTCGCTCGAAATTGTTTTTTATCATAACTTTTCTTGTTGTAATTTTTAAGTAATGTTTTGGCACAATGTTAGCACAACCTAGCACAACTTATCACAGGTCTTAAAATTTCAAAAATCAAAAAGTGCGGGGCTAGCAAAAAAATCGGTTTTTTCATTTTTTGAGCATATTTTTTAAATTTCAACTTTATTATTCTGGCACAATGTAGCACAAACCTAGCACAATTCAACACAACATTCAATTCTTTGTTATCTCAAAAGTGGGGGGCTAACTTTTTTCACGTCATTAATAACTCGATAATTATTGCAAATCTCGCAAAACGGTATGGGACTTTTATGCTTGTCTTAATCCAATCTACTTTCACATTTCGGGTTGGCAGCTGATTACCGGACACCTTGCATAGTGTCCTATTATAATATTCGAAATAAATATCTGAATTTAAAATATGTGAATTAAAATATTCACGAAACATCTGACAGAAGGTTTCATGTAATGATATTTATATAATGATAATGTAAGAAATACATCTGACATGACAAAGATACTTGAAACACGTGAAACAATGTTCAAAACAAAAGTTAGAAGGTTCAATGTAGTCATGACCGATAGTGCTATTTCTTATTTTTACTTTAAATGGACAACTGGAAATCGAATTTCTCAATTACAATTTAATATCTTTAATCGCAGAATTAAGTGTTTAATTTAAATTGAAAAAGAAGAAAGGAACAAACTTAAATATCGTATAAACATCGCCATGTCGCATAATTTTCTCATTTTCTCCGTTGTAATAAATGTTTTGTTTACGGCACATTATTCAAGGAATTAACTGATTGTTTACTTATTAATACTTTTGCACTTAGCAATTGGACAGTCCCCCATATGTACGTAGAAATCATTTACAACTAGCTTTGTGTGTACCGGCGACCTGCAGTGCGGAAAATATAGAAACAGCCTTGAGAATACCTTTAGAAAAACTTGGAGAGAGTAAAAATATTGAATTGCTGATAAGTGTACAACCTAATTCTTGTTACACAGTCAACGAAGGACCAAAATTTACTTTTGGCACTGGAATTTGGTGGTAAATTTTACTCATCACAAACGTAAAAAAATTATATTTTATATGTAACTTCAAATAATTTTTCAGTGCTCTACTTATCGCTTTGTTGAGTTTGGTAATAATCAGCACTTTGTGTGACCATATATCAAGCAAAGATGAAAATGATACGAAATCTGTAATACGAAATATCATGCTACACTTTTCCGTTCGGAGAAATTACGAAAAGGTTCTTCATGTAAATTATACACATACAGGGATTGACTCTATATATTTTATACGTTTCTTTATAATCAACTGTATGGTTTATCTGCATAATGCAATGCAATATACTTATATTCCCACCATTAATGTAGTTGATCTAGAAAAGGTATGTAAAACTATTGAACATATATATGTTAACAAGGAAATCATCGAAACTGTCCCTCACTAACAAGAAGACATAGGGAACGCAAAAATTAAAAAAATTCTGAAACTTTGTATAGAAGTAAAGTAGTCCATTCGTAATACAAACTATTTTCTGTTCGTGTAGAATCCCAGTTTGAGGGGATAAAACCACCCTTCGAAAAAGAAACTATTAGGTGTACAAATGAATAATCCAAATTATTTTAAGCAGTTATGAAATCAATTTTAAACTGAATAGATTTTCCCGCTCTTTTGTGATTATGCAATGTTGACATATAGCTATTAAAAAGAATATATAGTTTGGCGAAAGGCCCAACATAATCTTCGAAAGTATTCAGTTCAGTACAGTCGAAAATGGCAACAGATAAGGTGCATATCCGACGCTGCATTCTTTACGAATTCCAACAAGGAAAAAATGCTGCAAGAGCGTGCGAATCGATTTGTTCCTTTCTCGGCGAAGGTGTTGTATCGTACGATGTGTGCGCATTTTGGTTTAAGCAGTTTAAAAGCGGTAATTTCAGTCTAATCGACAAACAACGCCCTGGAGGCTCTCCGAAGTACGAGAATGATGATTTGGAACAACTGCTCGCTGAGAATTCGGCACAAACATAAAAAGAGCTTGCAGAACAGTTGGGAGTAACGTAGCAAACGATTTCCAAACGCCTACATGAGATGGGAAAGATCCAGAAAGAAGGAACATGGGTTCCGCATGAACTCACTGAAACCAATAAAAATCCACGAGTGGCAGCGTGTCTTTCTCTTCTCAATAAGCAGTGTCGAAAGTCTTTCTTGTGGAAAATCGTTACGGGCGATGAAAAATGGATACTCTATGACAATCCGAAACGCAGAAAGTCATGGGTAAATCCCAGCGAATCATCAAAATCGGTCGCAAAACCCAATCGCTTCGGAAAGAAGGTTCTTCTCTGCATTTGGTGGGATATCAAGGGCGTGCTTTATTATGAGTTGTTGGAACCGGGTGAAACAGTTACTGCGGACTGCTACCAACGTCAATTAATCTGCTTGAGTCAAGAATTGGAACGAAAACGCCCGTATACTGGCAAAGGAGAACGTCCAGTGAAATTGTTGCATGACAACGCCAGGCCACACATTGCTTCCAATACAAAAGACACCATAATGAGTCTTGGCTGGGACGTCTTGCAACACTCGGCGTATTCACCAGACATTGCTCTATCCGATTATCACTTGTTCCGGTCGATGCAACACGCCTTGTCCGATATGCACTTCCAATCAGTGGATGAAATCCGAAAATGGCTTGACGACTTTATCGTGTCCAAAGACGTAACATTTTTCCGAGATGGAATTCATCAGCTGCCTGAAAGATGGCTTAAAGTTGTAGAAAGCAACGGCAAATACTTTGATTGACAATTTAATTTACTTTCTTTTAAAATAAACCTTGAATGTAGCTGAAAAAATTGAATTATTCATTTGTACACCTAATACTTTCATTTTTAGCGTATATCATTTAAAATACGAGGCATATATGAAAATGGTTTACATGAAAGTTGTAATGTATTTCATCCTCTTTGCAACTGTGTATTCAGATTTTACAAAATTGGAGGAGGGCGGATTTCAAAATTTTTCAATTTTGTAAAATCTGAATACACAGTTGCAAAGAATATAAAATACACTATAACTTTCATATAAACCATTTTTACATATGCCTCGTATTTTAAAAGATTTAAAAGATTACACTAAAAATGAAAATTGTTTTTCTTTCGAAGGTTTCATCCCCTTAGACTGGAATTCCGCATAAACGAAAAAATAGTATTGCATTACGAATGAACTACTTTATTTCCACATAAAGTTTCAGAATTTTTTGAATTTCCGCATTCCCTATGTTTCCTTATAAAAATTTTTTAGCAATGTATTCCAACATTTTGGAGCAGACACAATCTCTCGAGAAGAACAGGCTTTTTCATATTTTGTAATTATTTCCTAAACTATGAGATATATGAAAAAATGTTTTGTACAAAAATTGTAGAATAATTTATATTCTTTAAAACGGTTTGCTGAAATTAAAAAAAAGATGCAGAATTTTTAATATCCCCTCTCTGTTCATTACTTCTTGTAAATTTTTTAACTTTCAAGGGCGGAAATTGAAAAGTTTTGAATATTAAATTCACCCATATACAGGGTGTCCAATTTTAAAGTTTACAGTCTTATATTTCGTAAACCGATGATTTTATTGAAAAATATTTCAAACAGAAGTTGTAGGGTTCAGAAAGAGATATCTGACGGTGACCTTGGCTTGATCTTGGATTGTCGTTTAAAAGTTACGTAAAGGTTAACTTTAAAATCCTAAGTGGAACTCTCATTTTTATTGCATATTCTTGTAGCTCTTGTCGAAACGTTTTCAAAACACTATCTACTTTTGTCTTTTGCCTAAGCCATTCCCAAGATATGAAGCTTCGAAGTTGACATACCGCCGGCATTTGCATTACCCGATGTACACCGCGAGGTGGATTGCTCGGTCGGATTCGTACATCATAGTGACTCTAAAAAGAGCCAATTATGTGTATGTATGTGTGTATGTGCGAAGGGGGGCAGCTCATTCATCATAGATGTTCGAAAACGCCGCCATCGACAGTTCGGCACACTCGAACTCGCTTTTCGAAACTTTCGACGAGTTTCAGAAGAACGTTTGTTGGAATCGCTCGACACGCATTTCTGATGTGATCCATCATATCCTGTCGTGCCGTTGGCGGTTGACGGAACACTACGCTTCAAAAATTCCCACAGATAAAAATCCAGAGGAGTAAGGTCATGTGATCTTGGCCATCAAAGTGGACCATCCCGACCTATCCATCGATGAGGGAAAATGGTATCGAGGTGATTCCCAAAGGAAAATAAACTATGATGTATAAATCCGATCGAGCAACCTCCCTGCGGTGTACATCGGGTAGTGCCGGCGATATGTCAACTTTAAAGCTTCATATCTTGGGAATGGCTTCCGCAAAAGACAAAAGTAGGTAGTGTTTTGAAAACGTCTCGATAAGGGCTACAAGAATACGTAATAAATGGGGAGTTCCATTTAGGATTATAAAGTTGACCTTTACGTGACCTTCAAACGAGAATTCAAGATTAAGCTAAGGTCACAGTTAGATATCCTCTTCTGAACCCTACAACTTTTGTTTGAAACATTTTTCAATAAAATCATCGGTTTGCGAAATATAGCACTGTAAACTTTAAAATTGGACACCCTGTATTGGATGATTGTAAAAGTTCGTGCCCGATTTTCACTGGTGGTAGTAATACTAGTATTACCGCATGGTGATGTTAGTGTTTATTTTATGGCTATTCTGTACACCACTAGATAAGTGATAACGTCATAAGTCTTTCGAATGTCCGACGCAGTTGATTTAAGTCCATTTGGAAGCGTGGAAGAAATTTTTAAAAATGAAGAATGAAAAGTTACATTTTTGCCATGTCATGTTACACGAGTTTCGGAAAACAACTACAACAAAACAAAAACAATTACAACAAAAAACATTCAGGACCTTTATTTGGATCGTGCTCTTATTCTCCGAACAGTAGAAAAGTGGTTTGACAGATTTCAAAATGGCGATTTTAATCTAGATAATCAATCTCACTTTGGACGGCGAAGTTTTTTTTGCATCTTCTGACATTGACGACATTGTGCGTGCCTTAGTGAAAAATAATAACCAAGGATTACTGAACTGAAGAGAGACTGAATATTGACAATTCGACTGCATTTCGCCATTTAAAGAAACTTGAATTCACTTCCAAACTCGATACATGGGTGCCGCATTCCTTGACGGAAAAAAATAAGCTGGACCATGTCTCTGCCATTTCTCTGTTCGGACGCCATGAAAAAAAACCTTTTTTGAATTAAATTATTACAGGAGATAAGAAGCACAATAACGTACATCGAAAAAGAAGCTAGAAATAAGCAGATGAAAGTGCAGAACCAGTGGCAAAAGCTGGCTTGCATCCAATGAAGGTGTTGCTATCTGTTTGATAGAATTGCTTGAGGATTGTTTGAGGAATCATTTTCTTCCAGCTTCTTCCACGGCAAAATAATCAAAACGAATCAAATACTGTGAGCAGCTAACTAAACTCAATGTGGAATTCCAAAACAAACGTCTGATTTTGGCGAATCGAAAAAGCGTTATCTTCTATCATGACAAGATCAGATTACATGTTGTTCAACAGAAAATTGCAAAAACTGAAGGAGTTAAAATGGGAAATCCTCCAATATTCATCGTATTCTCCAGAGTTTGCGTCTTCAGATTTTTATCTGTTCCGGTCTCTATAGAATATTTTAAATGGAAAGAAATTTGATTCCATAGAGGCTATGGACTACCTCTTTCTTTGAAGGAAAATCATGTAATTTCTATAAAGAAGGAATTCGCAAGTTGATAAAACATTGGGAAATGTAGAAAATGATGGTGACATGCATAGTTGATTAACAAACCTATTTTCATTAAAATGTAACTGCTTGTGTTTTATTTTTAAATTGGTCACAAACTTTTGCAATCATCCAATATAATGCTAGAAGCTGGTCACGATTAAATTTTTAGAAAACAACACGATAACATCGTACTATATAGGCGCTGTGCAAATAGGTAGATATCATTAGATTGCGTTACTTTCGTTTACGTATATTATGCTTCATAACTGCTTATGCGTATTTCTTCATGAGATGAAAACAAATTAATTTTAATGATATGATAGATGACATAACATATTCCGTGAAATATAAACATGATCATAGATAAATATGCATATGTGATAAAAGTAGCAAATGTTTGCGTCACCGCTATTTATATAGGGTATCTCAAACTATTTGAATAATTTCTTGTGGAGACATAGAGCGAAAGAGCGGCAAAATAAAACTTGCGCATAACGTCGCATTATCTTTCCCTTCGCCATGCGCTAACAACAGTTGCTAAATCGACTGGATCCACTCTGTGTCCCGAGTAGCTGCAATACTTCTCGACACCCGTTAATTCTTCAGAATCTTCACGAGTGATTGTCAAGTTGTCTGGTATATCTTGTATATATAATTGGCAAATTAACTTTTGTTCTACGTCACTGCAGTTTCTCGTACCTTATATTACATTCCTATAAAAAAAAATTATTGGTATAGTAATCCGACAAACTTTTATAAATTTAAATAATATCAAGGCAAAGAGTGACAAGTATATGGGAGTAATAAAAATTAATAACAATAAATATTTCCATGTTTACAAAATTATATACAGGGTGACCCATTTTAATGTACCACCCCTATAAACTTTTCATTTTTAATTGTAGAAAAAAATACTTCAGACGAAAGTTGTTTAGTTTAAAAGGGGACATATGATCACGATGTAAGTCGTGTCGTAGTTGTGACCATTTTCATGAAAATTTGAAGGTGACTAATTTTTTAAATAGAACTTGATTTTTTCTTGAGATAGAAGTTGTAGATCTCGTCGAGATATTTAAAAGCGCTACTCATAATTGTGTTTTGCATAAGCCGTTCTAGAGAACTTCAAAGTTTACAAAGCCCAGACTGACTTCACCTGTATTGATCGTGCAAAAAGATTTAATGGTTGTGCTAAACTCTTACCACTCTAAATTTCTATCCACTACTCTACTTTTAGCGCTACTCAGAAATAACGGTGTAGACGTAGAAAGTTTATGTTCCCTTTGGGATGCTTGATTTACGTGAGTCCCCTTGCCTCTCACGTCTACGCAATTTCTTATCGCAAATGGTCAAACACACCTCCATTTTGATCGATACATTGTGTCACGCGTAATCGAAAATTATTTTCGACACTTTGCCATGTATGTACCGTCAGTGATATCTTGGAAAGCGCGTTCAATTCGTAATTTCATGTCTGTGATAGTTGTAGGTTGTGTCGCGTACACTTTTTCTTTGATATAACTCCACAGGAAAAAAATCCATAGGCGTGAGATCGGGAGATCTTGGTGGCTACTCTTGGGTTTGACTATCTATTCCAATTCACCTTCTATGGAATTTTTCGTTAAAGTATGTGACGGTCAAGCGATTCCTATGGGCAGGAGTGGGCATCATCTTGCTGCCACCACATCCTACGACATATGTAGAAATTTACATCTTCGAGGAGGTTTGGCAATTTGTTTTGCAGCAATTGCAAGTAAGTTTTCCTATTTAAATGACCTTCGAAATAGTGAAGTCCAATTACATGGGTTCCGATAATGCCACCCCAAACATTAATTGGCCACTGACGCTGGTGCTCCACGCTCCGCTGTCATTGTGAATTATTATTACACCAATAATGGCAGTTGTGTCCATTCAGTCCTCCTCTGTTGTTAAATGTTGCTTCATCTGTAAATAGAATGTGTGTAAAGAAAGGTGGGTCCGTCTGATATTGATTTCTAACCCAGTTGCAAAATTGAAGCCTACGGTTAAAGTTTCCAGCTTGAAGCTGCTGTGTCGAAGTATGTGGTAGGGATGGAATTTCTCAAATCTCAATATTCGACTTACCGTACTTTGTAGGATACCATGCTCGTATTGAATCATCCTTATCGAGATGTAGAGATTTTGCTCTACTGCTGCCAGTGTCACCAGAATCTTATTTTTTTGTGGGCCAGTCTTCTTCCTGTTACGTTTACATGACCCTGTTGAGCCCGACGAAGCAATGCTTTCATAGTCCTGCGCGTTAGGTGTCGTCTATCGGGATATCTCGCGGCATACATCCTTTCCGCTGCTTTCATATTGTCATCGCACAACCTGACTATTTTTATCATGTCGACTATTTCCTCTGAATTGTAATCCTCTATAATTAGTAATGTAATGAGTAATCGAAGCACTGAGCTATAAAATTTTTGCTAAAGCGCTTGTGAATGTTATACGAATTCGTAGTATGTACTAATCGTAATCATAGTTCCGAAATGTATTCTTAAATACAAATACTCGACAACTAGTAAAATTATTTCGGATTTGTATTTCTATTTGTATTTAATACAAATGAACATACTACGAATCCGTACAACAAATACAAGCGCTTTAGCAAAAATTTTATAGCTCAGTGCTTCGATTACTCATTACATTACTAATTATAGAAGATTACAATTCAGAGGAAATAGTCGACATGATAAAAATAGTCAGGTTGTGCGATGACAATATGAAAGCAGCGGAAAGGATGTATGCCGTGAGATATCCCGATAGACGACACCTAACGCGCAGGACTATGAAAGCATTGCTTCGTCGGGCTCAACAGGGTCATGTAAACGTAACAGGAAAAAGACTGGTTCACAAAAAAATAAGATTCTGGTGACACTGGCAGCAGTAGAACAAAATCTCTACATCTCGATAAGGATGATTCAATACGAGCATGGTATCCTATAAAGCACGGTAAGTCGAATATTGAAATTTGAGAAATTCCATCCCTACCACATTACTTCGACACAGCAGCTTCAAGCTGGAAACTTTAACCGTAGGCTTCAATTTTGCAACTGGGTTAGAAATCAATATCAGACGGACCCACCTTTCTTTACACACATTCTATTTACAGATGAAGCAACATTTAACAACAGAGGAGGACTGAATGGACACAACTGCCATTATTGGTGTAATAATAATTCACAATGACAGCGGAGCGTGGAGCACCAGCGTCAGTGGCCAATAATGTTTGGGGTGGCATTATCGGAACCCATGTAATTGGACCTCACTATTTCGAAGGTCATTTAAATAGGAAAACTTACTTGCAATTGCTGCAAAACAAATTGCCAAACCTCCTCGAAGATGTAAATTTCTACATATGTCGTAGGATGTGGTGGCAGCAAGATGATGCCCACTCCTGCCCATAGGAATCGCTTGACCGTCACATACTTTAACGAAAAATTCCATAGAAGGTGAGTTGGAATAGATAGTCAAACCCAAGAGTAGCCACCAAGATCTCCCGATCTCACGCCTATGGATTTTTTTCCTGTGGAGTTATATCAAAGAAAAAGTGTACGCGACACAACCTACAACTATCACAGACATGAAATTACGAATTGAACGCGCTTTCCAAGATATCACTGACGGTACATACATGGCAAAGTGTCGAAAATAATTTTCGATTACGCGTGACACAATGTATCGATCAAAATGGAGGTGTGTTTGACCATTTGCGATAAGAAATTGCGTAGACGTGAGAGGCAAGGGGACTCACGTAAATCAAGCATCCCAAAGGGAACATAAACTTTCTACGTCTACACCGTTATTTCTGAGTAGCGCTAAAAGTAGAGTAGTGGATAGAAATTTAGAGTGGTAAGAGTTTAGCACAACCATTAAATCTTTTTGCACGATCAATACAGGTGAAGTCAGTCTGGGCTTTGTAAACTTTGAAGTTCTCTAGAACGGCTTATGCAAAACACAATTATGAGTAGCGCTTTTAAATATCTCGACGAGATCTACAACTTTTATCTCAAGAAAAAATCAAGTTCCATTTAAAAAATTAGTCACCTTCAAATTTTCATGAAAATGGTCACAACTACGACACGACTTACATCGTGATCATATGTCCCCTTTAAACTAAACAACTTTTGTCTGAAGTATTTTTTTCTACAATTAAAAATGAAAAATTTTTAGGGATGGTACATTAAAATGGGTCACCCTGTATAACATATAATTCTTCGCCAACGTAATAGAGAACTTAGATTCGTAAATTATTATGATACTTTAACAATATATAAGTAATTTATTTTATTTTATATTATATTATAAATACGTGGTACATACTGGTGTCCACGAATTTTTCACAAATATTCGAAGTGTCCATGAGTTTGAAATCTTGAAATAATTATTTCAACATACATAGATCTGGACCCTTATGTTTAGAGCTACATTTAGACAGGCCGAAAGAGTACTTAAATAATATTAAAATAATTTAAAAGTATCGACAGAACTAAAATAATTGAAATATATATCCTTAAGGATTTTTGGTAAATTGTTACTCTTTCTCTCTCTCTCTCTCTCTCTCTATACAGGGTGTTTGATAGCTGATCATGTAGACGAAAGTTGGAGATAGATTGAGTGTAGCCGAGAAGAAAAGTCATGTACCATAATGTCAAATTGCCAATAGTTATCGAGTTATTAATTAAAACATTTGAGCCAACGAGCACGTAGAGAGCGGAGGGCGGCCGCAGTAAGCACGTAGACATTTGATACAGGCGGAGTCAACGAGTGACGATAGGCAAGCGCGCGCAGCGAGCGGCAACCATAAGCGACAAGAGGCGAGCGCGCGCGACGAGGAGCAAGCGAGCACGAACGACGAGCGAGCGAGCGCAAGCGACAAGAGGCGGCCGCCCAACGCTCTCTACGCGCTCATTGGCTCACATGTTTCAATTAATAACTTGATAACTATTGCCAATTGGACATTATGGCACATGACTTTTCTTCTCGGCTACACCCAATCTATCTCCAACTTTCGTCTGCATGATAAGCTTTCAAACACCCTGTATATATATATATATATATATATATATATGTATTCTATGTTGAAAATTTAAATATTTGCATTAGAACAAAATAATGAGAATGTGCAAGTTTAACGTCCTATGACATATGTATATATATATATATAAATTATAAATTAAATTAACTATACAGGGTGTTCGATAGCTGATCATGCAGACGAAAGTTGGAGATAGATTGGGTGTAGCCGAGAAGAAAAGTCATGTACCATAATGTCAAATTGACAATAGTTACCGAGTTATTAATTAAAACATGTGAGCCAACGAGCACGTAGAGAGCGGAGGGCGGCCGCAGTAAGCACGTAGACATTTGATACAGGCGGAGTCAATGAGTGACGATAGGCAAGCGCGCGCGGCGAGGGGCAACGTAAGCGACAAGAGGCGATCGCGCGCGAGCTTTTTCTTTATAGCTTTTTCCTTATAGCTCGCTCGTTCCTCGTCGTTCGCGCTCTCTCGCTCTTCGTCGCGCTCGCTCGCCTTTTGTCGCTTGCGCTCGCTTGCTCCTCGTCATTCGCGCTCGCTCGCTCCTCGTCGCGCGCGATCGCCTCTTGTTATTTACGTTGCCCCTCGCCGCGCGCGCTTGCCTATCATCACTCATTGACTCCGCCTGTATCAAATGTCTACGTGCTTACTGCGGCCGCCCTCCGCTCTCTACGTGCTCGTTGGCTCAAATGTTTTAATTAATAACTCGATAACTATTGGCAATTTGACATTATGGTACATGACTTTTCTTCTCGGCTACACCCAATCTATCTCCAACTTTCGTCTGCATGATCAGCTATCAAACATCCTGTATATAGAAAGGGAATGTATGATTCATTAGATCACTTTATACTGTGACTAAAAATAATCATGCGACTAGTGTTTTTAAGAAAAGTGTCTTAACATAAAATGTTTTTAAGATAAAGGGAAGTAAAATTTCTGAGAATACATCATTGACTAAAGACAAATAAGATAAAAGAAAACTTATAAGTGTGTCGCAGCAAGGAAACTCTAGAAATTTAGTATTTGTTTAGATAAAAAAGTAAGAGCTCAAAATAGAAAAATGTAAAATACGGAGGTTTCTCTAAGAGTAAAGTAAGAGAGCTTTGCGATATGTAATAACACACGGCATCTCGAGTAGGATATGACATCTTTTCTTTTATGTGCTCTTATCGCTTAAAGACATACGGTCAAATTTTTATTTGCGATTCATTGAAAACGGTCAAATTCACTTGGCAATGCCATAAATATGCAGTATGTCACTGTTGTTATATTTCCACATTCATTCATGTTTACATTTTTATCTCTGTAATATGTTGCATATTATATCTTGAGAGTTAATCTATTTCCATGTATTGTAGTATGAAAATATTATATATATACAAGTAGTTATTAAATATAATGCAACTAGAGAGAGATAATGCAATACCTGCAGTGTGATATAGCACGCCTATAGTACGAATTTAATATGTTATTTTCCAAAAATTTATTAGGAGTACAAATAAGTTTCCGCCGTTTGACAAAAGATGGCCCCACCAGAAGGTTATGTTGAAATTGTTAGATGTAAAACGTAATATCGTAAGTTTGGACATCTAACAACATAACCTTAAAGTATTAGTGACTCCGTATCACATAATTTTTTTCGTGCGAAAATGTCAAGTTTTGTGCCGAATATGCGTCATTTGCGGGAACTTTTGATTTACTTCTTTAATTTGAAGAAATCTGCAGCTGAGGCGCATCGATTGCTTGTAGAAGCATATGGTGAGACTGCTTTAAGTGAGAGAAATTGTCGTGAGTGATTTCAAAAGTTTAAAAACGGTGAGTTTGACGTGGAAGACAAAGAACGTAGCGGAAGGCCGAAAGTGTACGAAGACACGGAATTGGAAGCATTATTGGAGGAAGATTCGTGCCAAACGCAAGAAGAACTTGCACTTACATTAGAAGTGACTCAACAAGCAATTTCACATCGTTTAAAATCGTTGGGAATGATTCAAAAACAAGGAAATTGGGTTCCATATGAACTGAAGTCGAGAGACGTTGAACGCCGATTTTGTACGTGTGAAATGCTACTTGCCAGACATAAAAGAAAGGGTTTTTGCATCGTATAATCACTGGTGATGAAAAATGGATCCTCTACGATAACCCAAAGAAGAGAAAATCATGGGGGCCACCTGGCCATACTTCAACATCGATAGCCAAAGTGAATATTCATGGAAAAACACTCATGCTGTGTATTTGGTGGGACCAGCTTGGTGTCGTGCATTATGAGTTGCTCAAACCGAGCGAAACCATTACTGGAGCTCTCTACCGAACATAATTAATGAGATTGAGCCGAGCACTCAAGGGAAAACGCGCCCATTACTACTCCAGACACGACAAAATTATTCTCCTACATGACTACGCTCGGCCACACGTTGCAAAACCAGTCAAAACCTATTTGGAAACACTTAATTGGGAAGTCCTACCCCACCCGCCGTATTCACCAGACATTGCCCCTTCCGATTATCACTTGTTCCGGTCGATGGCACATGGCCTGTCTAAGGAGCGCTTTACATCATATGAAGATACTAAAAATTGGGTCGATTCGTGAATAGCCTCAACAAATGAAGAGTTCTTCCGACGTGGTATCTGAATGCTGCCAGAAAGATGGGAAAAAGTAGTGGCTAGTGATGGACAATACTTTGAATAAAACGTAATGTACCGTTCTTTCACAATACATTCCTAATTTTTGATAGAAAACGGCGGAAACTTATTTGTACTCCTAATAATTTGGTTTTAGTATTATATGTGAATGAATTGATATCGGGAGCTCTTCTTTCTGTTCTTACAAAAATATAAAAAGTTTCAAACATGACGAAAGGAAAAAATGTTAAAACTTTGCATTTTTTTTATTTGAACAGACCGTTGCAAAGAATATAAATTATTCTACACCTTTTATTTGAAACATTTTTTCATATACCTCGTAGTTTAGGAAATATTTGCAAAAGTGAAGTGAAAAGTTCTATTTTTTTCGAAAATCGTTTTTACTTCTAAACATTAAGATGCGTTATTAAAAGAAAGATAGATTTAGTATTTTTTAATGCTCTATAACATTGTTATGACACTTTTTATGACAATTGTTATGTTGTTACTTCAACAATGTATAAGTAAAATATTGAATTTTATATTATATTTTATTTTATATTATATTTTATTTTATATTATATTTTATTTTATATTATATTTTATTTTATATTATATTTTATTTTATATTATATTTTATTTTATATTATATTTTATTTTATATTATATTTTATTTTATATTATATTTTATATTATATTTTATATTATATTAATTATAAATGCACGTGGTACGCACTAGTATCCACGAATTTTCCACAAATAATCGAAATATCTACGAGCTCCAACTCCTATTCTAAAGCCTATTAAAATGATGGACAGTTCCGATGGTTTTTTGTAAGATTAAAAAAGGCACCAAGTACAACATGCGCAATACGCATTGTGTTATTTTCGGAACTTAAATTATTTTTTTCGAGATACATGTGTACCAAATTCAAATTACTTTTGTTCAAAATATACAAGGTGGTCTGTTTTAAAAAAACGCACCTCGATAATTCTTCAACGAAACATTTTCAGGAAAAATGTTTCGGATGAAAGTTGTAGGAGTCATAGGGTCACAATTTCTTTAAACTGCCATTGAAAATTGCTATTTATTATCATATCTTTTCCTACCAATTAATTTGAACAACTTTTATCTGAAACATTTTTTTATTTACCTATGTTTTCAGATATTTAAGGAAAACTTGGTGACTATATTAATACTTAACTATTTATATTAATACTTAACTTACGATACTTCACTAAGAATTTGTTGGAAGAAAAAATACTAGACGTTTTTACTCTATTTGGTCTCAAGAACATATTGTTATAATATTTCCCTAATTTTTGTTAACTTATTGACTTTTGGAAATTTCAAATTTATCAAATTAATAAAAATCAGGATGCTATTATAACAATATATTCTTGAGACCAAGTAGAGTAAAAAAGTCTAATAGCAGTTTTTCTTTCGAAAAGTAGTTAGTGAGATAACATAAGTTAAATATAAAAAAAATATTTTTGAGTTTTCCTTAAACATCTAAAAAAATATTATGCAAATAAAAAATGTTTCAGAAAAAATGTTTAAATTAATTGATAGAAAAAGATGATATAATAAAAATGGCGGTTTCTATCTAAAAAAATTAAGTTGACCTTGACCTGACCTTGAAAATTGACTTCAAGGTTAAGTTCAAGACTGCCGGTCAATGGCCCCCAATGATTCCTATAACTTTTGTCCGAAACATTTTTGCTGAAAATAGTTCGTTAAGGAATTATTGAGTTAAGTTTTTTAAAATGGGACAGCCTGTATATGTATGTGTGTAACATATACAGGGTGAGGGGTTACAACCCGAAGTGTGAAGGTAGATTAGGTTAAGACAAATATAAAAGTCCTATACCGTTTCGCGAGATTCGCAATAATTATCGAGTTATTAATGACAGAAATCTGAGGAGTGGGAGCGCGCTGGCATAGATGATTGGAGAAGAGTTATTCCCATTCCTTAGATTTCTGTCATTAATAACTCGATAATTATTGCGAATCTCGCAAAACGGTATGGGACTTTTATGTTTATTTTAACCCAATCTACCTTTACATTTCGGGTTGTAAACTTATAACCCCCCATCCTGTATACCAAATTCAAATTACCTTTTTTCAAGATATATATGTATATAACATATAAGTTTCTACAAATAAAATTTTTTATTTTTTTCAAGATACATGTATATCAAATTCAAATTATTGTTTTTTAAGATATTTATGTATGTAACATGTAAGTTTTCACAAGTAAAACTTATCTAACTATAAAACAGATGTGAGAGAGAAAGAGAGAGAGAGAGAGAGAGAGAGAGATCAAAAATATAAAACTTACCTTTTTAAACAAAAAAGTAAGAAAGGGCTTTAAGTATACGCGCGTATTGTAAGTATAACACGTATTGTGTTATTTTTAGAAATCTCAAACTCAAATTATTTTTTTTTCGAAATATTTATGTATATAACAAAAGCTTTTACAAGTAAAACTTATAACTATAATAAAACTCTACAACACTGTTCTACTGTACAAAAAAGTGATATATTAAAACAGTAGCGCCAACTGAAAAACTTGATATATAATATGATTACAATATACGTAGACAGTTTGAAAAGTTCTCGATCTAACACATACATGGCATTAGAAACTGTCAAACTATAATTGTATTAGAAAGTGGCATCCCTGATATAAACCTATGTAAAATTTTATTCGGTCTATCAAGTCATTCGAGTAGTAGCATCAGTTGAAAAAGCTTTGTGCAAGATGGGTGCCGCATTTGCTAACAATTGACCAAAAACGTATTCGAATGCGTATTTCTCAAGTGTTTGGCACATTTTAATTGTTTTAAGCAAAATAAAATGGATTTCAAGCGTCGTTTCATAACTGTTGATGAAACTTGAATCCACCACTATACACCAGAGCGAAAAGAACCTTCCGGAATCACACTTTAATGATGGTATTGAATTATTGGAAAAACGTTGGAATAAATATATTAAAGTTTCAGGAGATTATATTGAAAAATAAAACATATTTCACGGCAAAAGAAGTTTTCTTTCATTGTTAGGCTGAGAACTTTTCAGACTGCTCTCCTATTATGGGAGGTACTTAAATAAGTTTCTGCCATTTACTGATAGATGATATTAGCAGTATTGTGTGCATGTAGTTTAAGATGGTAATATATCCATATAGAAGTACTACAATCATGGTTTAATATTCAGTATTGCCATTTGATTGCAGCGTAAACAACGAATTTTTTTACTGCATTGAAAATGTCGAATTTTGTACCGACGAAACAGCATTTGCAGGAGGTCTTGCTGCATTATTTCATTTGAAAGAAAAGTGCAGCTAAAAGTTATCGTTCGTTCGTGGAACATTATGGTGACAATGATTCGATCCGAAAGAAGTTGTAGAGAATGGTTTCAACGGTTTAAAAATGGCGACTATAACGTGAAAGACAAAGAACGTTCTGGTGCACCAAAAAAGTTTGAAGACGAAGAGTTGGAAACATTACTGAACGAAGATCCACATCAAACGCTTAAGGAATTGTCAGAATCATTAAATGTTGATGAATCGATCATAAGCAAACGCTTAAAAACAATAGGATTTATTCATAAACAAGACTACTGGGTGCCACATGTTTTGAAAGACAGAGACGTCGAAAAACGTTTAACCATGTGCGAATTATTGCTTCAAAGACAGAAAAGAAAGTCATTTTTGCATCGAATCATTACTGGCGATGAAAAATGGATTCATTATGATAATCCAAAAAGAAGAAAATCATGGATAAAACCTGAGCAGCCATCCAAATCAACGGCAAAACGTGATATTCATGGAAGAAAGGTCATATTGGTGGGATCAAAAAAGTGTGATATACTATGAGCTGCTGAAACCGAATGAAACGATCACTGCTAATCGTTATCGAGAACAAATAGTCAATTTGAGTCGATCATTGAAAGAAAAATGTCGAGAATTTGCCAAAAGGCATAACAAAGTCATTTTTCAACATGACAATGCTCGACCGCATGTAGCGAGACCTGTTAAGGAAACATTAGAACTGCTCGGATGGGATGTGTTATCTCACCCGCCGTATTCACTGAACCTTGCGCCATCGGACTATCATCTGTTTCGATCGATGCAACATGGTCTTTCGGAGCAGCATTTCACTTCTTGTGAGGATATTAAAAATTGGCTCGATGAGTGGATTAGCTCAAAAGAGGAACATTTTTTTTATCGCGGAATTCCTTTGTTGCCTGAAAAGTGGCAAAATATTATAGCTAACGACGGAAAATACTTTGAATGATGTATTATTTATTTTTCTATTTTACTAACAAGTTATATAAATTTGAACAAAAAACAGCGGAAACTTATTCAAGTACCTAATAATTAATTCTTTATTCAAGATAAACGACAATGTTTGTGCTTTTAGTATAGTGCATCGTAACGCACCTGAGCGTGTACCTTTAGGCCATGTAATTCATTATTTCCGTTAAACAAGTAATAAGTTTGTATAAATAAAACTTAAATCTAACAATAAAATCTTCTATTGTGTACTATAAATAGAACTCTACAAAACTAAATAGAACTCTACAAAACAAAAAAGGTGATATAACAAAACAGTAGCACCAACTGAAACATACATATACATAATTACATACATATATAATTACACACATATATATTTTGAAAAAAAATAATTTGAATTTTATATACATGTAACTTTAAAAAAAATAATTTGAGTTTGAGATTTTTAAAAATAACACAATACGTGTTGTGCATGTACCTGGTGCCTTTTTTATAATAAACGATTATATTGTTACGCACTGCGCCACGGTATGTGGTGACGCTCGTCATTTATTCATCATAAAATCAATAGCGGTCCTTAAAATTGAAGAGCGATCTCGCTGGACGACGAGTTAATAATAAACACCGGAATTGATTTTTCTATAGCACAGCAAATCGTCCTAGCTGACCAGCAATCACATGATGGGCGTTACCACATACCGTGGCGCATAACGGTATTCTCATCTTTTCATCTTTAGAAATTCTCTCCCTCATTCCCCTTTCTCATCCTCCCCTTTCTCATCCTCCCCCTTTCTTCCACTCTCTCCCTTTCAACCCCTGCTCTCTTCCCTTCTCCCTCACTCTCTCTCCCCTTTTTCTTTCTCTTTCTCTCACCTCTCCCCTCCCCACTATTCATCTCCCCCTCTCTTCCTTTCTCTCCCCCGCCACCTATCCCCCTCTCTCTCTCACTCCCGCTCCCGCTCTCTCTTCCGCACATTTTCTCCTCCTGTATTCTAGCATATTCCTCTCTCTCCCTCTCTCTCTCTCTCTCTCTCTCTCTCTCTCTCTCTCTCTCTCTCTCTCTCTCTCTCTCTCTCTCTCTCTCTCTCTCTCTCTCTCTCTCTCTCTCTCTCTCTCTCTCTCTCTCTCTTTCTCTCTCTCTCACTCACTCGTGTTCACTTGTACTCGTTGCTGTCCGCTTTTTCAGCGCGTTCGTAACATCTCTGGTGTTGGAAAAACAAGATGCACACATATCCCCACTCCTGTCCGTCTTTCTTATTTTCTTACTGAATCGAAATTTTTCGTGATTCGGACTTTATCTTAAAATATTTGCATTTAGAGACAACGTACACAAAAAACTCAAGAACACTTTTCTTCTTATTTTTGAAGGCCGAATTGACTGGGACTAAAAAAACGTCGATCGATTTAATCATTGCTGAGATATGAATATCTCACTTCGTTTCAACTCGCAGTTTCGCGTTAAACACGATCTGCTTCGCGCCATTCGGGCGCAGTTCGTTGCGCTGAATTTGGCGCGAAGTACAACTGTGCCTCTTAATATGTATAATATTTATATGTTAATATGCTCATCTTCATAATCATTATATGTAAAATGACATTTTTTATTTTAAATTCGCTTCCAGATCTACGAATTACCTTTGATTACATTATTACTAAACACTTCTCTTGGAGTAAATATAATATTCGCTATGGGCGGCGTTTTACTCGCATTTCAGTTATTGAAAGATTTGGATCAGAATAATCAATTTAGATTTGTTAAAAATATTATATGGAGATATATAAGGTATGTAGAGGATCTGTAGAAAGGATCCATTTAAAACGCTTCGCTCAAATATCTTGGGACTCATGCAATTTTTGAGTGAGTCCCAGATACGCACAGAATAAAACGGACACAGTGACAATCGGATACAGTAACAAACGGACACAGTAGGAAATGGACACACGGTGATTGCAATCGGATACAGTAAGAAATGGACACACGGTGGTTGCAATCGGACACAATAAAAAACGGACACAGTGACAATCGGACACAGTAACAAACGAATACAATGGGAAAGGGACAGACAGTGGTTGCAATCGGATACATTCGTTTTTTACTGTGTTCGTTTGTCACTGTGTCCGATTCATTCAATGTTCTTCTGTTGTGTCCGTTTTATTCTGTGCGCATCTGGGACGCTCCCTAATTTTTTTAGAACAAGCGTTAAACAAAAGTAATAATGCATAGAGTATGTATTTTGACATTAAAGTCCTGTTAAGTTCATTACGTTTAAATATTTTAGTATATTTAATTTTGTTTTTAAAGAAAATATTGTATTTTTCCGTGATCAAGAATGCGTAAAATTAATTAAAAAACTTCTTATGCTATGTCCTTAACCGCTTAGCTGTCAGTGATACATATATGGGCAAATAAAACTTGTGCCACTTTTGCTTTATGACATATATGAGCATCTTGAAAAAAACATATTTATACTATTGCGATTTGATTGTGCTTTGGTATTTATGTTATTGGGGTCGCCGAATCCGAATCTGATGTCAGATTTCCAAAATTCAAAACGGCAGACCCAATATGGCGGTCGAAAATTCGAAACCTTAAAATAAAACAATTTATACTATTACGATTTGATTATGCTTTGGGATTTATATGTTTTTGGGGTCGCTGAATCCGAATCTGAAATCAGATTTTAGAAATTCAAAATGGCGGTTCCAATATGGTGGACCAAAACGCAAAAAGTTATTTTTTTATGATACCCGATCCGCCGAATCCGAATCTGATGTCAAATTTCCAAAATTCAAAATGGCGGATTCAATATGGTGGTTGAAAATTCGAAAAATACTTGGATTTCTATAAAAATTGGTATCTTGTGGTTTATTGAAGTCGCTGAATATAAATCGAATACGATATTTTTAAATTTCAAAATGGCGCATTCAGTAAACCGGAATTCGAAAAAAATAGTTGAAATACATAGAAAATAAGTTTTTTCAACTGTTCCTAAATCCCGCTCTCTGCCGTACCCAGAGTCACGAAACGAGGACGTGGCGGTTTTCGACTCCGTTTTTTCATTTTTTTTGTATTTTTAATGTTTTTTAATTTTTAATATTTTTAATTTTTTTAATATTTTTGATGTTTTTTATTTTTTTATATTTTTAATTTTTTATATTTTTAATGTTCTTTTGTATATTAACTTTTTTTGTATTTTATGTATTTTAATTTTCTTCATTTAAACATTTTTTATCCATTTTTTCTGTTTCGAGATTTCTTTTTTTAGTCTCATGTTTTATGTGCCATAATGGATGCGCCATTTTGAATTTCCAAAATATGGTTTTAGATTTATATTCAGTGACTTCAATAAATCACAAGATACCAGTAGTATAGGGGTAGGTATGGCCAGTTAAAACATTCCCCCTCCACTCGACTCTCCGACGCTACTAGACCACGCCCACCGACCTACCCCTAAAGCTGAAAATAGCGGAAATTTGAATCACCGGAATAAAAATTAGCGTAATCTAAATATTAAATTTTTATTATTCATATTAGGCATTTGTTAGTGATTCTAGCTCTTGATCAGTTGGTTAATTTACATATTACATTTAGAAAAGTCTCCTAGGCACTCTGCGAGGCTCGAACCCGGGACCTCAGGCTCTTGAGTCAAATGTCTTATACCACTGCTCCTCTTTGGTAGAAACTGGTAGAGACTTTTTCACGTTGTACACGTAGAACGGAGAGAAATGTGTGTATGTGTGTTGTGTGTGGTTAGTGTGCGTGGAAAAATCCTGTAGGCCCTGGCCAGATTCGAACCCTGAGAGTCCGCTGGCTTTCGAGTCAAGCGTCTTATGCACTACGCTACTGCTATACCCTGATGGAAACTAGCTATATTGTATATATATGAAGAGTATCGACGTCACGCGTGAAAAATTTGGCAAATTCTAGAACCTACGGGACTCGAGCCCCCACCATGAGACTCCGGTTCTCGACTCTCGTGAGCGTGTGCGAACATGTTCGAGCAGGTAGGGATCATTTCGAAGACAAAAACTACCCAGCGATTGTTGGAAGACGATACCTCTGGTCTATGTCTACCCGAATATTTTTACCTGTACGGGTCCCCTCGCTTTCGAACTCGAAAAGTTTACAACGAGATTTGTTACCTCGAACTGGAAATCACAGGGAAGAGAGAAAAGGTGAAGAGAAAGGAATGCACAATATTTTTCATAAAATTAATTCACATTTTATTCTTATACATTTTTCTTAATACAGGATTGAACCTGGTACACAGGGATATGATGATCTAGCGATTTACGCTTACATTGATAAAAGATTTTCTTATACATTCGTACAATTAACTGATCGTTTCGTTCACAATCATTGGTAAACAAACCGTTAAACTGCCCGAGGTTATAACCCCGACACATAAAGTAAAGAAAAACACAGCAATAATGACCACAAGTCATCGAGAAGAGTCCCTGTAGCTGAAAGGTACTCCATTGGTAAGTGACGGAATTTCTTCTAAGACGCAGGAGAAATCATGGGTTCCAGGGTGGCATCCCGTAGCTGTCGAAGTAAATATGTGGCCGCTCCATTCCGATCCATGTAGAATGCGACCCAGTGCTGTCCCGGACGATCAAGATTGTCCGTATTAGCGAATACTGCCGTCGACCTCGTTCACACCCTCGGTAGTCTGTCGACTGGATAGACGCCTGTGTATTTAGCATTGAGATGTCGCAATGCATGTTGAATTTCGAGCGAATTCATTTTATATAATTTCGTTTACCTTTGGTAATGCGATTGTTATAGTCTTCGACGGCTCGACGGAATGTTCCAACTCAGTATTTGTCTCGTTTTCCTCTTCTTCAACCGGCGACTGTTCGCTCCCTGATTTGTCGGAATAACTATTTTCTCTGTCTTCCCCGTCAATTTTCGAGGACAAGCACCGGGCCATATGTCGCGTTTCCTGATGTTGATTTGACTCTGTTCGATGAACCAGTGTTTCAATTTGTATGCATCGCGTAATGCACAATGATAACGTCTGTGTTTTCTAAATGTGTGGAATGAGCAGCCTTCTATTTGTTCGCTGGGTGAAAGATCACTGGACGTCGGCGAGATATTCTCCAGATTATACACGTTTCGCGCTAACAAATTTTGCAAGCAGCTCGCTTTTTTCTTGCCTTTTGTCATGAAGTCACGAATATGACTCGTAATTTCACGCAAGCGCGGATAAGAATATTTTGGATTAGTCTCCCCATCGTACCACTCGATTCCATGATAATTCAGCGAAAGCCAGTTATTTATCCGTCTTGATTTTTCGTTCAGTTCCGCAAATGAATACTATGGGGCTAAGATTCAATGTCCGACAAATGCCTCATTAATACCGACAATAGCCACCTCCTTAGCACATAAGTATCGTTGCTATCGCGGAAACACTGCACTTCGATGATCACATCCATGTTCTCGCTGTATTCGCAATTCTGCTTTGCCGAAACTATACTCTTTACGCCTCGAAGTCGAGTGAGTTCTTTTCTTAAAATTTTTACTCTGGAGGAGAATGATGTTGAAAATCTTTACACAGGAAGGGGAAATACATCAAAAAGAAAAGTGGAAGATGTGTTTCTTTAACCGCTATAATCTACAACGACTTGACGAGAAGAATCTATTTCCAGCACACTTTGAAATTCAGCGTAAACTAAGCAATTGACCGTTGTTGTGAGGGCTCTTTCGAATCGTACTTCCATTCGTAAACTACCGTGTTTCACAAGGTTCCATTGGCCCGCGCAATTAGCTGACAGATCAGGAGTGAGATCAAAAGCGAAAAGAGTATAACCAGCAGGATAATCTTCTCTGGATATAGAATTAGTTTCGTTCAAAAAGTGAATACCCGTTCTTGAGAAAAGGGTGTGATGCGCCTCGGTGTAGAGCACTTCGTTATCAGAGAATTTGGGTTGTAACGGTCTGCTAGGGATTTGAGTACCATCGACATACAACGAAAAGAAATTTATTCCACAATGCTGGAAATTGAATGGATTTAAAAGCCGGGTACCGTTAAACGCTTTCTTATCGACAAAGCTGACAATTATGCGCTTTGGTATTTGTCCAAGAATGACGTTGTCCAGTATCTCTCCTACGACGCCGCTATGAATCATGAATGATTTAACCTCGACTCTCGTGAGGAGGTATTTAGCAATAGTCCTGGTCAACATTTTCGTATGAACGAGTAATATGCCTGGATTTATTCTAGTTCTTCTGATGAGTAGTGTAGCATCTAAAATGCGTATCCGTGACATAGTATTTCCCTCCATAAGACAGAAGGAATCTTTCGAACGAACAAGCCTCATGTGCACTTCGACACCGTTGATCAAGAATTTATCTTGATCGAAGACGTCGCAGTGAAGATGACCTATGAGATCCAGTGTTCGCCCTCCTTGTACAAAAGTGGCTCGCTTGTCGAGTCCATGATTGCTTGGTGTCGCTCCAAGTAGAGCGTCCATGTTCCCTGCAGTATCGCTGTACCACAGGCACGAAGCCAGGTGGGAGGTTTTTACTGGTGAAGCATAATTTAATAACGCCTCTATGTAAGCGCGGTAAGCGTAAGTGTTTGGAGGAGACACGAGCTTTTGATTGAAATATACGTCGATTTGATTGAACATCGAATGCAATATATGGTTTACTGAGCCTATTTTTGCGGCGGCAGCTCCTGCTCCGGTTTCCGTTTCTATTCGTATGCGTAGCGACAGCATGGTGTGAGCAATATCTATGTATTCTTCTCCATGCCCGAATACGACGAATTCGACGGGCGTGTCATCCGTGAGAGAAAACACGGGTTTGTAGTGAATCCATTGTGAACTCTCAATACTGGTTTGTGTAGACGGCAGGGTGAAGAGATCGCTCTTTAAACATTCGCAGGAATGCGTATGAAGAAAGAACATGCTTCGAAAGCACGCGTTTGTTGTTTAAGAAAAAATGTCTGATACAGTACGCTTATTGATAACTCCCCGACGTTTAGTGAGTTCTCTCCCGCTTTTCTTCATTGAACGCTTCTTCTTCGTGGGTTCCATTGCTAGCTTCTTACCCGATTTCTTCCCCGGTGCGTTTCTTCGAGTCACTTTCCTCTTACTTGATTTAGAAGCGCTGACCCGATGTTTACGCGAAGATGGTTTATCGCTGTATCCACTTGGCGTGTTGAAAGGAAACTGAGCTTTTCCGATTTTCGCAGGAACTTTATATCCCGACCCCTTCATCATATTGTTAATGTGTTTTCCCGCTTTTCTTTTGAGATTTGAGCCTGATTCCTTGAAGTTTTAACAGCTACTTCCAATGGTGTGATATTCCCTACATCATTGAGTATATTAATCCCTGCGCGTAGAGCTTCTTTTCCAACGACACGCGCACCACTGGCCAAATAAGGTAACACCCGTCTAAACAGACCACCGAGAAAACTACCGATACCGTGACCGCTCTGATACCGCGATCCTACGAAAACTCGTGGAATTCCGCCGCCACGATTTCCCTCGGATTGTGCTTCGTAATATTCTAAATAATGCGTCATATCTATATGTTCTAATTACGGGATAATTATCTCTAATTTCGACGTCTAAATTGTAATGTAACTGTCAACGTCCCAAATTCAAATGGTATTCTTTCGCCAACCTGATCTCTTATATCTATTTCGATCGTGCGGAAACATGTTAATCGCAATGGAATATAATTCGGTGGCGAAAAATGTTTCACCATGTTACGTCCGTAGGCATATTTACCATCGTTGTAGTCGACGGGAACCACTCGGAGAAGAGGAGAATGCACGTCTCCCGTTATATAGGATTCGCAAATATCGCAATAAACAAAGAGTTTATCAGGTACACCCCGCACCATATTACCTGGTTCGTCGGACATAAGTTTACATTTTGTCGTGGTGAAAGCGTAAAACTTTTCTTCTCCAGCTTTCTGAGGATTCACATTACAATCAGTATTGGAATAGTACGCTACACGTCCCTGCATAATTTTCGACAAGTTAAGATGAATTAATTCTTCGTTCGGCCTATATGTATCGAAGCCAAGCATACGAGCCACTTTGTCGGAAAACTTCACGAACTTTAATATCGCACGTGCAATACAGCATTACTTTACCACCATTATGAGGATCCTGGCGCCAAGCAATGTGTGTTTTGAACAATGAGCTAGCGTTATTTAAAGCCTGTAACAGTTCGCTCATCGTAGCGTAAACACCCGGGGTTATGCGGGTAAGTCCGAATTTGGGTAGCTGGTCTTCATCTTTTTTGACACTTTTGGTATTAATATTTTCACGTGGTAACGAAATGAATTTGAGTTCTGTATCTTCTTCGAGACGCACGTGTAAAAAGCTAAAGGGCAATTGAATTTCGGTAAGCGCAATTTCCCATAAACCAGTCAGCTTCATTTCTGGAGGCAATTCCGTAATAAATGAAGTAGTTGTATTTTCTGAATAGTGTCGCATGCTACTATTACTCGGTAGAATCATAAGAAACCGGTCTTCCTCCATCATGGTTTGGAAGCAGCTTTAGGTTCGAAGCAGATATCCAGGAATTGAATTTAGAGGGGTAACCTCGCCAGCTGACGAATAATTCTTTATTAGCTCCTCGTCCTCTGCTCGTATCACTTTATCCACAATAAACTCTTCTTCTTGTAAGTTTTTATTTACTCTGACCAGTTTTTATTCGTAGAATAACGGGGTTCGTAGAATTCCGTCGATCACTTCACCTGACAGATCACTCAATTCGTACACATGAGGATTTCGCTATTCGAGAATATAGTGAATCCGAAATATTAGGTTGTTGCAGATGAAATGGCCGTTTTTCAAAATTCAAATTTCCCGGCCGAGTAGTTAAACTCTTTTCATGCAGCTGTCGTTACATGCGTGATATTTGAAAAGTATACGCCCCACACGTAAATTCGCACGCATAACCTTACTTTTATCACATTGTTTATATCGTTGAAAATCGCTATCTCTTCGACATAGAAAGTAAGGAAATGAGGATAATATTCTTGTACGAATACAAACTTGATCATAGTGCGGCCGAGGCAACGCGAAACATAAACACTGCTTTTGGGGAAGGTTCTGTAAGTGATCGAACCATTAGACGTTGGTTTGAAAAGTTTCGGTCTGGTGATACAAATCTCGACAATTTGCCTCGCGGCCATGCACCATCAGTGATTGATGACAATGTTTTGAAAGACGTAGTTGAAGCAGACTCGCGTTTATCAGTTCGAGATATTGCACACAGCATCAACGTTCACTATTCCACTGTTTCCCGACATTTAAAGGCCATGGGGAAAGTGAAAAAGTTTGACAAATGGGTACCACATGAACTGACTGAGAGACACAAGCTTCGCCGTATGGAAATCAACTCATCTTTGCTTTCCCGACACAATAATGAAGGAATATTGAATCGAATAGTAACGTGTGATGAAAAGTGGGTTCTTTATGACAATCGTCGACGTTCTGCCCAGTGGTTAGATGCTGATCAAGCTCCGAAACACATGCCGAAACCGAGCCTTCACCCACGTAAAGTTATGGTATCTGTATGGTGGTCTGCCAAGAGTATTGTGCATTTTTCGTTTTTTAAAAAGGGTGAAACTATAAATACTGACAAATATTGCCAAGAAATTGACATTATGATGGAAAAACTGCGTATTGAACAGCCGGCATTATTAAATAGACGCGGTATGTTATTGCTCCATGATAATCCTAGATCGCATATTGCAAAAAAACTGTAAAAACATTAACAGAATACAAATGCGAAGTTCTCTCTCACCCTCCTTATTCTCCTGACCTTTCTCCAACTGATTACCATTTGTTTAAGCATCTGGATAACTTTTTAAGTGAAAAGGTATTCCAAACAGAAAGCGACGTGAAAAATGCGTTCAACGAATTTCTTGCATCTCGCTCTTCTAATTTCTACGTGAAAGGCATTGATGCGCTTGTATCACGTTGGGGGAAGTGTATTGAGGTGGAGGGAGACTATTTCGATTGACGAGATGTATATAAAGTGTATCGAATAAAAATTTAAATTAAAAATTAAAAAATGGCCATTTCATCTGCAACAACCTAATATTTCTTCCGTCCAGTTCGCCTCATATCCTTTCTCAAAGACTCCTTTTGCTCTACTGACTCGCACTAATGTACCCACTTTGTATTTAGCTCCTCGACTATGATTTCTTCGATCGAGTTCATCGAGATAGTGGTATCGCTGCTGCATATGTTCACGAGCAAGGCGTGCGTTGTCCAATGTGACGCTTGCCGGTTCCATTTTAATGGTGGAATGTCGAATGTGGTTGTAAGCGTGCACGATGCCTTGCAAAACATCTATGTAACGATGTGTATTTTTGTGTGTAAAATAGCGCTATAAGCGTTCTTTGAGCGTTCTGTTGAAGCGTTCGACCACCGTTGCTTTGACATCAAGATTTTCGCACCGTGCGAAAACATATGTTCTTTTCCTTCAGAAAATTTTGAAATGCTTGACCGATGAATTCTTTACCCTTGTCACTCTGCAACCACGCCGGTACTCGCCCTCCGTTTCTTGAGAGTACGTGACGAAAAGCCTCCGTCACGCTGGTCGAAGACTTGCTTCGTATTGGTTCCACCTAGACAAATTTGCTAAACACATCGATGATTGTTAACAAGTAACAATAGCCTTCGTTGTAATTTTGGAGATTAGCGAGTTTGATCAAATCGACCTCCCACAGATCGTCGATATTCGTGACGTTGTAATGCAAACATGGAAATTTATGTCGTATCGGCCGATGAAGTGTGTATGCATCCTGTGACTGAAGCCAACGAATAATTTCTTCACGTGCGGAGCCGGGTCCTGCTGCTCGCGAAAGATTTTTTATCGCAGAGTATGCATAGTATAGCAGAGTCCTGCATAGTATGCAGGATCGTAGTAGAATTTTGCGAGGTCGGTCATTCCAGCGTGTTCCAATTGATCAAACGTCTTTTACTCGCTGATTTAGATGCGTTGTCGTTCACTCGCGTTTTACGCCTATATTGATCAGAAGTTATAAATGTTGCGTGTACACGCCCACCGTCGCGTTCTTCTCCCGCGAGAGACGTCTCCCCGATAGCACGCTTGCACGTTCGCCCCTTCGCTAGTGGAAGTCGATGTGCATAGCTGCTAGCCGTTGAAGAAGCTATACTCAATTCTAACGGGTTCCAATCTATCATGCATCTTTTATTCGTTGGTTTAGAAACGTCATCGCTCATACGTGTTTTATTACTATTCTCATTGGTTGTTACAAACAGCGCCCATCCATCCTCGTTATCCTTTTCTTCAAGTAACGTTTGGGCAATCTTACGTTTAGATTAAAGTTGATCGTTAGGTGACGAGAGCGGGGTACTGCTACC
Source organism: Harpegnathos saltator (assembly GCF_003227715.2). Lineage (NCBI taxonomy): Eukaryota > Metazoa > Arthropoda > Insecta > Hymenoptera > Formicidae > Harpegnathos > Harpegnathos saltator. Next base: position 9,457 of record NW_020230661.1, on the reverse strand, counting down.
TCTCGGAAGAGTTTCTCTCAATCTCGCGAAAAGATCATTTTCTTCCGTGTCTTCCTCCAGTAATTCCCGACTTCCTACAAATTCCGGAGGAGTATTCACTTCACGCAAAAGTCGTGCAAACTGTACTCTCGCTACTGCTCTGCTAGTTTTTCGTTCGCGAGCCGCGTCGTTTAAGAGATCGACGATATTCGATCCTCTCAGAATTCTATTATCTATAGTTACGACTCCCTGTCTGTCCCAACTTAATCGACCGGGTATCGCTACATCACACAAATGAGTCAGCAGCTTACGCGCTTTAACCCGGTAACTCTTTGGCACTTTATTCAGTATTCTTCCGATGCTTTTCTGTTCGCTGGTGCGATGATGACGACTGCGTCTTTCATCTCGTACGTGTTGAGAAACGTTCAACGTTCGATGTACGTCAGTCTCTAGGTTAGGAATATCTTCATTTACAGCCATACCAGCGTTTTCTTCTACCGCGTTTCCGTCAACGTAATCGTCATCTTCGTGAGGGCTTTTTCCCCTTCCACACCGTTTTCATCACCGTCGACCTCACCAACAACAGGCTTCTCTTCCTTTTTTCCGCGTAATCGATGTTTTTCCCGCTCTCGAAAAAAGTACAAATATCGCTGAAGTACAAATATCACTGAAGTACTTCTCTATACAATTTCCATTTTTCCCGTGCTCCTCCGAGGACCGGAGAGTTGAGAATTCTATGCATCTCGGCGTCGAGACGCGACAGGACGGAACTCGGAGTACGCACCGTATTTTCATTCTCTACTGGTGCTATATTCAGCCCAGTTGCGGCATTATCTGTCAAAACAGAGGGGATCGCAGTCGAGGAAGACGACAACGACGACGCTGAAGGCGATGATGTATGAGCCTGTTGCTGCAATCTCTCGAGATTATCCATAGAAATCAGTACCATCTTCTTGGCTCTTTCCATGGTTCAAGCGTGAACAGTCTCAGTTACCGATAATTTTGGATAATATAGCCCCGAGTATAGGGACGATCAGATAAGGTAGAAATCCGCCTCGCTGCACTATCGCTCTCCGTTTGCTTCTCCAATCACCGCGATCATTAGCGATATGACGCAACGTTGATTTGTAACGCGATTGTAAGGCGATTTTTTTCTCTTCTGTCGAGCGGTACATTACCTTTGAGCGTGTTGAAGGCGCACTCGCAAATATATCTGATGGAATCACGCTCAGCTTCTCGCAGAAACATTGTTTTTCTGTCAAGTAGCACAACGCCTTCAGAAGAGAGATATTTTTCTCATCGATGGACCGTTTTGCTGCGTTTGCGGTTCTATCGCCCTTTTTCGCATTCGCTCTGCTCCCCCCATTCACTGCCATTACGGTGATAAGACTGTCGCAGAATGATTGTATGCATGAGTTTTTATATGTAACTTCTGGTGGATCCACGCCGAATGTAAACATAATGCGTAGTATCAGTGGGGAAGATGCATGTACGAAACCGATACTCATCTGGAGTAGATTGTTTCAGATCGAGCAATAAATACCCATGTGGAAACGATGTAGCGTCATAGTAAGCTTCTTCCAAAAACTTTGAATCTTCCGGACATACCTGCCTGACCAGTGACGAATCTGAGCACGATCGCGAGGGTTTTTGAACAACACGATGTAATTCGCGTTGAGAGAAATATCTCGTTGTCCGCGTCCTTGATGAAATAGATTTTGCGAAATGAGTATAACACTGAGGTTTTTGTGATGACTACCCTTCGTGAACAGATCGACGATTACTTCGCACGATGACGATTCCCTCATGAGATCGTCTATTATCACCATTTTCGCGACAAGCGGATCGTTTGAATAATCATCCGGGCGCGGTAAGCCTTCTCGAAATTCTATCACGCATCGTCCCGATTTCGCCGCTTCATGCTGTAGTTGGCGGTAAGCCTCTTGCCACTCGGCATAATAAAATAGGATCCTGTCGAAACGTGTATCCGCCATCGCGGGTAAATAGCGAAGAAAAGTCTTTACGAAACCGTTTTCCCACAACCCGTAGGGCCGCAAACGATCGATGTCCAAGGATGTTTCCAGCGCGCGTCCATTTTGCCAAATGACTGATTCGGTTACCTAGTGAAGCTACATAAATGCTGAAGAAAAGGAGAAACGGCGATGAGCTTATAACTCGCGCCGGGGCCCTTCCGCGCGGCCGCGCGGTCCCGCTAGCTCATATCCGCGGAAGCGCCACGTCGAATAAGCTTTTTCACGTGGCGCTCGCGGCCGCGGGAATAGCTTATTTTAGCGCCGCTAGCGATATTAGCTTTCCAGCGTGAAACTGTGAGCTAATAATCGTTCAATGAGCTCGTACGAGCGAACGCTTGTGGTGAAAGAGAGCTGTTTCTAGCGATATAATTTGCTAAGATTTATTGTGATTCAGGGGTCATATACAAGGATAGAAATATATATATTTGTAAAAGAACTTATTTCTTCTTTTATTTTGCAAATCTTTATTTTATAGAATATATATTAGGTGCGCAACTAAGTTCCCCGCTGTTTTTCAAGAGATGGCTCCAGTAGTAAGTGCTGCTCGATTGTGATATAACCAAAACGTCATGAACCAAGCTTAGACATATGGTAAACAAACCGCTTTGATACATTAGTGATTTTGTTTTTGCGTCATATACTTTTTGGTTGTGTGAAAATGTCTTATTTTGTGCCAAATAATCATCATTTGCGGGAAGTGTTGCTTTTCTTCTTTCATTCGAAGAAAACGGCGGCTGAAGCGCATCGAGAACTCCAAAAAGTTTACGGAGATGCTGCTCTAAGTGAAACAACGTGCCGTGATTGGTTCCGTCGCTTCAAAGACGGTGATTTCGATGTTGACGACCGTTCGCGTGAAGGAAGGCCAAAAACCTTCGAAGACGCTGAATTGGAGGCATTGCTCGATGAGGATCCGTTGCCAAACGCAAAAAGAGCTTGCTTCAGCATTAGGAGTTACCCGCCAAGCCATTTCCAAGCGATTGCATGCGTTGGGAATGATTCAAAAACAAGGAACTTGGGTTCCTTATGATTTGAAGCCAAGAGACGTTGAGCGTCGTTTTTTCACCTGTGAACAACTGCTCCAGCGGCAAAAAAGGAAGGGTTTTCTTCATCGCATCTTACGGGTGATGAAAAATATTCATTACAGCAACCCAAAGAGAACAAAATCATGGGGACTGCCCGGTCATGCTTCTACGTCGTCGGCTCGGCCGAATATTCACGCTGCAAAGGTTTTGCTGTGTATTGGTGGGACCAGGGCGGTGTTATTATATTATGAGCCGTTGAACCGAACGAAACTATCGCTGGCGAACGGTATCGAACTCAATTGATGCGATTGAGCCGAGCACTGCGCGAAAAGCGGCCACAATACGAGCAGAGGCACGAAAAAGTGATTCTACAGCATGACAACGCTCGGCCTCACGTTGCCAAACCCGTTAAAACCTTAACCTACTTAGAAACGCTCAAATGGGAAGTCCTACCCCACCCGCCATATTCCCCAGATATTGCGCCGTCCGATTATTACTTGTTCCGTTCGATGGCACATGGTCTGGCTAATCAGCAGTTCCGCTCATATGAAGACATCTCAAAATGGCTTGATTCGTGGATAGCCTCAAAAGACGAACACTTCTACCGTGACGGTATTCGAGCTCTGCCAGAAAGATGGGAAAAATTTGTCGCTAGCGATGGGCAATATTTTGAATGATTCATTTGTAACCATTTTTTCACAATAAAGTTGCATTTTCATCAAAAAAACAGCGAGAACTTAGTTGCGCACCTAATACATACAGTTTGCACAAAAGTTTCTTATAAAGCTAGTGCACACGCGATATACAGGTTGGTTGCTTTTGGGGAAACGTCTATATTTATATTTTTCTTACTCTACAAATAAGTGTTAGATTTGGAGGAGAAAGAACACGCTCTACTATCTTTTACTGCCACTACGTAACCGTTGCACAGAGTGACCTGTGTCGTCGAATCTACGTTTTAAGAGCACCGGCACGCATGACTTGCTCTCGTCTCTCGTTACAATGTCGTGAAACGCTGTACGACGAATCGCTCTAAAACGTAGATTTATCGAAGTTTTCCTCGCATCCTCCTTTTCTTCCTCGTTCTCATCGAAGGTATTTTATTGGTGACTAATAAATTTTTTATACTACTAAAATTAATATATTTCGAAGTCTCAAAGTTCAAGGTTATCCCCTTTACTTTGCAAACTTCATGGATTTTACCTTGTGGAGTGCGAACGACATAGGCATAAAATTTTGGGCCTCCGGATACAAAGGATTCTATGTAGCTACCTTGACCATAACTTTCGAGTTCGTCCGTCATATCGCCCAAAAAATTACCCGTACGCGGCTCGTACTCATTGGGGTCACCGGTGCTCAAATATATACATGAATCAGTATCATAATATAACACTCTACGATCTAATTTTTCTAAATAAACGTACAATTTCAAGCGTGCCTGTGCCGTCGTGTAGGCCGCTATTACGACGTTTGTAGTTGCAGAGGGAACAACGCCTCTTGTCGTAATCGCCATGAGACGTAGAGAACCTCATCGTTCACGGGCAATATGTTTATGATTTCATGCTCGGGACTCGTGAGCAGCGACATGAAATGCTCGCGGCGTCTAACGACCTCGTATTCGGCAGATTAGATCGCTGACCAAATTTACCCAGAACAAATTGAGGCAAAGCTTTGTAACCTAACGCAACCCTGAATTTACCGCGATGTTGTTTCTATTCGAGAACAAATACCCTTGTTTTTTCGTATTCCCGCAGGTATCGCTCTATGGTCTCTTCATCGTCGGTACATTCAGCAGGCCATCCGCTAGCTTCCTGCTTAAGCTGCAGAAAGCAGTTAATATATCCCGCAAACATACCTCCTAACCGAGTACTTAGATCGTATTGCGAAATCTTATATTTCCATATCTCGCTCACGACCTGACACTATAGCCTTCTCTATAGCCTTCCCTAATTCACAGGATACCCAGGTACCCTCGAATTCTCGATCGGCCGGATTATCATGTGTGCACGGAGAATGAGAAAATGTCTCGCTGAAACTACGGCATAAGGCGAACAATAATTTTCCGCGAACGCGAAATGGGAATACAAGGTGAAAGAGATCACGCGGAGCGAGCACCTTGCACCGCACGATCCCTCCACTCTATTAAAGTCAAAATCGGGAGCTATACTAATCAAGGCGGAACATTCTTCGCCCACGTACACGTCCGGGTGACCGAGCGGAAAAGAGCTCGTCTTTAGCACAAACGGGCACAAGGAGCATACGTCTACGTATCTTCTCCGTACCCGTAACATCGCACCGGGTGACGATGTTCCCTGTACGACCACCGAAGAACGCTTCGCGAGGATCGAGAGGCTCAGTTCCTAACATCGAGTGATTCGCAAGGAAATCGCGCATCAGTTGATTGTCCTGCAACTCCCGATCGAAGACGCACTCCCACTTCTCCGTTACGATGTAACCTAGCTTCTGTAGACGAGATGTTGTCACGCGTGTATGCTCGTATCGCGACTCAATAGTATCCCCCTTCACGGTGGTCCAGAGCGGGGTATCCGGTTCACCCTGAAACACGCGGGACATCCATGCCAAAAACACCCGTGAAATTGCAACACATGTCTTTGCGCAGGATTCTTGTCTCGTAATACCCATCGACGAGCAGCCCTTCCGGTATGCGATGTTCGCGAGATCTACCTGCATGCGTTATAGTTTAACCGAGCTCGCGCTCCATCCACAACAACCATTTCAGCACTTTGCGGGATTGGTTATTGACACGCCGATATCACCCGAAGGAATAATACATATCTCCTTCCACGCAAAAAGTTTTACGAAAAACTCTCATGCACATAGAGGCGATGATTGTGCATTCTTCAAACGGACATACTTTTCCACGATCCAGGAAAATCTTACGGAACGCAAGACAAGCCCGTCGAAGAATATCGACATCGTTCCGGCAATAGCTCACAATTTCCCGTTGGAAATCAAATTCTATGTTTTTGTGCACCATGTCTTCGTGCCATTTTAAAAACCGCTCACGCTCAGGCGGTCTCATCGTTTCAGGAGAATAGTATCTTGCATCTGGTATCAGTCTGATGTAATGTTGATTTTCGACAGTGTTAAATAAATGCGGAAACAGGCCTTTGCCTGCAGTATTCTTTAACCCGAAGGCTTTTGGTAATACTGACAAGCGCATAGGCATATAATTAACACTGTCGATAAATTTTGTTTGCCCAATGGTTAACAATATAATATTCGTACCGTTTAAAATAAGCTTAAGTTCCACCCGATTACCGCTCTCGACCAAGTACCGTAGGATAAATTACGCATCGAACGCGCGCTTGCGTTTTGTGCGATGCAGATGATCTGTTTGAAACTCTTCCTCGGTCTCGTGACAAAATCGACGAATTGTTTCACCGGATTGTCTCGAAATATAAATTCGCGTATCCCACACCAACGACATCGCAACGCCATATCGTTTACATTCATGCAGTTTTCATATATCTGCTGCGCAACACAGAGCGTCACAACGTGAGTTTTAACATTTTCTGTGCCTTCGATCGTATCGTCTTAACGCGTTTCAAAATCATAGAACACAAACGCGATGCGACCTTTTACGCGCTTACTTGTTTCTGTCGCTTCGCCAATGTCATCAACTACGTTTTCGTCTCCTACTCGCTGCGGATTCATCGTATCGTATGAACCAGTGTCACATCGAAGAGGTTTCATATAACATAGATGATTCGTTGGTTGCAACGCGTTGCAAACACGACAAAAGATCTCATTGCAATTGTGTTTGTTCTTCAAGTTTCGCAAACGGCCGCAGTCGCTGCAAACTCTCAGGATATTACAGATGCTCAAAAATGAAGTGCCTTGGAGCGATTTTTGCGCGTGATGACGCTCGAAACACACCGACCCGTAAAATTCACGTTGACACGCAGCACATCGTATTAGTTCTACGCCCAATACCTCGCACGCTGGAACGTCGTGACACCGTGGACACACGATTGAGCATCGATGCCCTCTTTCCGGCTTGTATCCGGTATTACAACGTGTACAATAACCCTGGCTGCCCAATGCAGCTCTTAAATTTAATATTGGATTGTAATGTTGGGATTTTTCGTAGTACATAATATTCAGAGTCATTTTAGCTTCGCGCCCGTGGGTGGTGAGTACGCCGCTACCATCGTACATGGGGGCGCACCACGTGCGAAAGAACTAAAGTAATAAACAACAATCACGATACCGTTCCTAGCAAGATAATGCTGGAAACGCTCGATCTCAGGAATACCACACCCTTCTTTAGGTATATAGACCGGATTTCCGTGTCAGTTCGACCGCTAGGTCTTGTAATATAGAATATTGCTTCCTCATGGAATTCCATTTATCATGCATTTCTCCCGTGCATACATTGCCGCGTTCGTTGTACACTATCGCGGCGACTAGCGAACAGGGAAAACACAAATTGTCAAAGTTGTTTATAGTAAGGATCGAGCGTTTCTCTATATCTTCGTGAGTTAGTTTATATGATTTCTTTCCACGACCAGAAGGTGCCGCGACATTGAAAATATTAATTTTGAAATGTTCTAAAATATCATGACCTCCGGCACTCTGCGCTAACGAATTCACGAGATTCCAAATCTCGTTGTAGGTCAAGTCCCGAGCGGGACGAAGCGATAAACCCGCAGGCCCCCGTTAAGTCCGAAGAAGCAAGCGTCAACCCCACGTAGTTGTTCGCGCACCCGAATTTACCGCGTAGTCGTGGATTTCCCGAAAAGCATTTTCTAAATATTCAATAATGTTGGCTCCTTCTGGAGGTGGAGAATTCGAATATTCGACTCCCTCCCGAGAATATTAAATTTTCTATAATTACGCGACTTTCCCCGAGTATTTCAATACATTTATATAAGGACTCACGATTGTTGACCGTGTCGGCTTTTGCTGTCGCTTCGCACACTCTTTGGTCTTCGCTTTTGTCCCTTCGATGTTCTTTTTCGACTGTTCGTATCCACTACCCTGTTGTACTGTAAATATGAATTGAAAATGTTATACAGGTATAAATTTTACACACAATTAGAATAAAAATACAACTAAGAGTATAAGATATTTTCTCTTACCTTTTCTTACCTTCGACTAGTGTAGCCTGCGAGATTCGGAAGTCCTGGGTTTCACCAGCTTCACTTGCGTCTTGTCGTTTCATCGACTCCATTGTCATCGTACTCGATGATGTTACCCTGACGTGAACAGCGTCGTCATGATAATATCAATGCCGTTTTCATTTATATTGCAGGCGATATCTTTGTCAGTTCTCGCTATTTTATTACGACTTGCTAAAATTTAACTCGATATTAAACACGAGGCTCTACAAGAGAATAATCTTATACTTATTTTTCCTTATACTCACGGGCAGATTTCGTTGACGAGGAAGCCTTATACTCGAGCGAGAGCGGCTCTTTGGATTTCCGCTTCGTACAGTATTGGTGAGAACTGAGAAAATGAAGAACACAAGAACGTATTCGTGAACACCAGCATTTATTAACTTATTCTTTTATGTCACATCACAGCGAAAGGAAATTACTTACAATGCGGAAAGGAGCATGTCCTGAACACGGTCACCGATATCTTTTCATTCTCTCCGAGTAATCTTCTCGCTTCCACAATCTCGGCTGCGATCCCATGCAAGCGAGGATTATTTTAAATTGCCCACAAGCGAATAACATCGCCAGTAGGCCACTACTGCACATGGCCGCGAATTTATAAAACACTTCATATGTCTTCTCATCATTATCACTCGCGAGTTCGCACAGACATTTTCCACGTTTGATTATTGGATTTGCTACCGACGCTGCGATTATACAGTCACGTACAATTTTGAAAAGCTGCGGCATCTTATACTTTCACGAATATCACGGAATAGGAATGTTGCTTGAAGCGATGGAAACAGTAAAATACGTCGCAGCAGCTTCGAACACTCTTATATAACATGGATCTTCCAAAATTTTGGGAAACCTCACGAATGCCTGTGTAAATAAGGCGGACTAACTATACCAACGCTTTTCGGCAATATACTCGTCTAGTTTTATCGCAGAATTTGGTATCTGTTAAAGGATCACATTATTCCTGCTATAAAAGAATAAACCTTTTTTCTTCTCATATCTGTATCTCACATTCTCAGACGTGAAAAATGCGAGTTCCGTGCGGTTCCCTTAGGCCCTACACGAAAAACGTTTTGTAGAATTGTTTGTTTATCTAAATTTAGATGCGTGGAAGGAAATATAAGCAGTTTTGACTAGGATAGGACTCCGGTTCACAAAAGAGATGTAAAGGGCATTTTCTCATCCGCTGATTCGGCAAATATAATGCCTATTCCCGCGATAACATAAAACCGTCGGAATCTGCAGGGTTCGTGCATTCCGTTCAGTCACAAAAGAATAA